>NC_057863.1:385091794-385393879 GCF_019393635.1 Dromiciops gliroides
TAAACTACAATTCTTGAAAAATATGAAGCAAGCATTGGATATTGATCTTTAAAAGGTTTTTATAATTGATAAAAGAGTGTTGGAAGGAAAGAATGGGAAAAATGAGAGATATAGAAGAAAGAATTAGAAAGGGAATTAATAATTTAACATAAGAGTTATAAAACCTTGCCCAAGCAACAAAGTCCTTGTTAATTAAAAATGGGTCAAATAGAAGCCAATGACTCCATGAGATAACAATAAATATTAAAACAAAACCAAAAGACTAGAAAAATAGAAGAAAATTTAATATATTTCATAGCAAAAACAATTGACCTAGAAAATAGAGAAGGGGGTGAGGCGGGATTAAGAATCATTAGACTGCCTGAATGCCATAAGCAAAAAAAAAAAAGATTTTAGAAATAATATTTCAATAAATCTTACAAGAAAACTATCCAGAGCTCTTAGAAGCAGAGAGCAAAATGGAATGAGAAAGATATAAAGGGAAGTCTCCTTTGAGCCTATAGATCTCAAGCAGCAGTAAAAAGGCATCATGCATACTGAAGAGGTCCAAGCACCTTGGCTTGCGGGTGCCTAGATGGCATGTGTGCTTCCTGAGCTACTGGGTCATAGAGTACACCCTTGGTTATATTTTTACATAATGTTATGGGGAGAAAGGATTTATAACATGACTTTATATAATATTCTATTTCATTTCTTTCCCTGACAGACTTGCAGAAAAATAAGTCTGTATCCCCCAATTAGTCTAAGTGGAGTAATCTAGCACAGACATATCTCCAATAACCTAGAGACACTGCTTAAGTGAGACTTCCTCAAACTTCTTCCCTGAAACTCAGTTTTTATTTGACAAAATGGCTCCATTATCAGACCTTACTTATATGTTGCTTCATCTTGAGTGGTAGAATAAGGTTTTTAAGTGCCTCTACAGAGATATGGTAGATAGCTTGTAAGAACTCAGGTGGGCAGATTGATGATTCCATTCGGGATGCTTTATATTGGAAGAAAGTTTATTTGAAGGTAATTTTGAGAATGAAGCAATTGAAGGATTAGGAAGCCTTTGAGACCAATTGGCATCAGGGCCAGAGTACATGTACTTTAACACAAGGATAGACTTCTTTGTATAGGACTAGATGACTCTTCTACAAAACTCTGGGATGTGAACACAGGACAGGGCATAAACGGCATCTAGACCCACACTTGTGCTGCAATGACTGGGTGCTGAGGCTACTCATTCTAATGTGGCATCTGTGGGAAACATTTTTTTTATTCTGTTTAGAATTTTATTTTCCAAATTACATTTAAAAACAAAATTTTGACATCAATTTTTTAAAACTTAGGGTTCCAACTTCTCTTCCTCCCCACCAACCACCCCAAATAACTCAAGCAATTCAGTATAAGTTATACATGAGTAGTCATGCAAAACATCTCCACATTGTGAAAGAAAACAGACAAAAACAAAACTTCAGATTAAGGAACTATCAAAAAAATATGTTTCAATCTGTTTTCAGATGCCATCAGTTCTTTCTCTGTAGATGGATGGCAATTTTCATATGTCCTTCAGAGTTTTATTGGATCATTGTATTGTTTAAAATAACCATGTACTTCACAGCAGATCATCTTACACTATTGCTGTAATTTTGTATACAGTACTTTTTACTCTGCTTCAGTTCATGTAGGTCTTTCCAGGCTTTTCTGATAGAATACTGTTCATCATAAATTTTATATAGTACCCTAAACTTGACAAAGAATTTTCTTCACAATATCCCAGCAAAGTAAGAACCATATGTGTTGCCATTATAATCAATCATCATGACTGTTTCCCTCCATCCTATTCCCTTCCCATGATATTTATTCTATTTTCTATCTTCTTTTATCCTATTCCTCCTCAAAGTGTTTAGCTTCTGATTGCCCCCTCTCCTGCTCTGCCCTCCCTTCATTCACCCCTCCCTCCTTATCCCCTTCCCCTCCTACTTTCCTACAGATTATATATTATAGATTAGTCCTCCCAATTGGGCGTATATGTTATTCCCTCCTTGAGCCTACTCTGATGAGGTTAAGGTCTTTGAGATAATTCTGATGTGTGTAAGACTCCTTCACTTCCCCACACCTCCCCCATCTCTCCCCACCATTCCATATGCCCTTTCCTGCTTCTTTCATGTGAGATTTCACCCCATTCTGCAACTCACCTATCCCCTCCTCCAGTGTATTCCTCCCTCCCTCAATTTTACCCCAAAGATATCATCATAGGGCAGGTAGGTGATACAGTGGACAAAGCACTAGCCCTGGACCCAGGAGGACCTGAGCTGAAATCTGGCCTTGAATGCAAGACACTCATCAACCCTGACTGCCCCACACCCACCCTTAATTCCCCCCCAACCAAAAAAAAAGAGAGAAAAAAATAAATGCTGTACAGGTATCATCCCTTCATAATCAATTCCCACCTGTGCCCTCTGTCTAAATTTATTCCTGTCATCTGCCATGGTACTCAGAAGGCTCTAATGATTTAGATATATCATCTTCCCATGTAGGAATGTAAAGTTTAACCTTTAACATCCCTCTTAATTTATTTTTCCTGTTTACCTTTTTATGTTTCCCTAGGGTCTTGCATTTGAAAGTCAAATTTTCTATTCAGGTCAGGTCTTTTCATCACAAATACCCAAAAGTCCTCTTTTTCATTGAAGTCCCATTTTTCCCCTGAAATATTATACTGATTTTTGCTGGGTAGGTTATTTTTGGTTGTAAACCCAATTCTTTTGCCCTCCAGAATATCATATTTCAGGCCCTCTGATCCTTTAATGTAGAAGCTGTTAGATCCTGTGCTATCCTTACCGTGACTCCACAGTATTTGAATTGCTTCTATCTGGCTGCTTGCAATATTTTCTCCTTGACCTGGGAGATCTGCAATTTGGCTATAATATTCCTGGAAGTTTTCATTTGGGGATCTCTTGCAGGAGGTGATCAGTGGATTCTTTCAATTTCTATTTTACCTTCTGCTTCTAGAATATTAGGGAAATTTTCCCTAACAATTTCTTGGAAGATGATATCTAAGCTCTTTCCTTGATCATGGTTTTCAGGTAGTCAAATAATTTTCAAATTATCTCTCCTGGATCTACTTCCAGGTCAGCAGTTTTACCAAGAAGATATTTCACATTGTCCTCTATTTTTTTTTATTCATTTGGATTTGCTTTATTGTATCTTGGTTTCCACATAAAGTCACTAGCTTCCATTTGTTCAATTCTTAGGTGATTATTTTCAGCAGAGAGCTTTGGTTTCTCCTTTTCCATTTGGCTTTTCAAGCTGTTGAGTTTTTTCTCATGTATTTCCTGCATCACTCTCATCTCTCTTTCCATTTTTTTCTTCTACCACTCTAACTTTATCTTCAAAGTCCTTTTTGAGCACCTTTATGGCCTGAGACCAATTCATATTTTTCTTGAAGCTTTACATATAGGGACCCTGATGTTGCTATCCTCTTCTGAGGATGCACCTCGATCTTCCTTTTCAATAAATAAGCTTTCTATGATTCACAGCTTTCTTTGCCTGCTCATCCTGCCCATCTTTCACTTGACTTTTAACTCCTTCTTAGTGTGGGGTCCTGCTTCCAGGTTATAATGCCCCCAGCTTCAGAGGGTCCCAGGTGTTATGATTTAATGAGGGGCAGTTTCTTCACTCACTTGGCCCTTTTTGTGGTCTGTAGATAACCCCAAGTCAACTTGTCAATCAACCAGGCAGCAAAACTTTGTGTGCAATGGTTGTTAGCTCGGATGAGCCTGCACCCCTCCCCCACCTGAGCCACCACCACTCAAGGTTTCTTCCTGGTTCCCCATTGGGGTAGGACATCTAAATCCCTCCTTAGCGCCTGCATACACACCCATAGACTCACCCCACCCCACCCTTAGCCAGCCATTCAGCCCTCTCACCTGACCATGAGCTTAGTTCCAGAAGATGCTGGCATTGCAGCAGATTTGGAGGCTTGGGGGTAAGTTTCTGTGGTGCAGTCTGCCTGGGACTGGTTCTGCGTTGGCACAATTGCGGGGCTAGACTCTACTCCCAGACCAGCTCCCCTTTCTTCCAAACTTCCAAGCTGTCTTTAACTGGAAAATTGTGTCAACAATCTTTCTGTGGGTTTTGCTACTCAATGAGTTGTTTTCTGGCTGTGTTTGGAGGGTTTTTTTGTTTGTTTGTTTGTTTTTGTGGGGTTTTTTTGAGTAATTGTGTCAGGAAGTCTAAGCATTTACTGCCTTTCCTCTACCATCTTGGCTTCTGGGAACCAATTTTTCATGGAAAAATTAGGTTCATTAGGTTCATACCTAATAGTGTCATCATATAGTGAATAATAATTTATTTTCCTGGGTAGGGAGAAAGGTGGTGGGAGAGGAAATATTATATTGATATATTGCAAAGCAGCATGCTAACAGTCTACACCAAGAAAACTCATTTGTGCTTAGTTATTCTTGAATTATAAAAGAAAAAAAAATTGAGGGCCTAAAAATATAAAGATGTTATTGATCACACTAAAAGAAACTTCCAAATGAAATGTCCCTGTAACATTTTAGTCAAAATCTATACATTTTCAGTCAAAGAAAAAAATACTTTAAAGAGTTAGAAAGAATTCACGTACCAAGTCAGGGTCATACATGATTTAGCAGCCACAATCATATAGTAGTAGAAGGCTTGGAAAACAGTATTCCAGTAGACAAAAGATATAGGTTTATAGGCAAAATTAAGTTGCTCAGCAAAACTTTATAATCCAACAGGGGAAATAATGATCTGAAATGAAAAAGAGAGCAAGGTAGCATAGCAGATAGAGCATGGGCCCTGAAGTCAGGAAGACTCATTTTCCTGAGTTCAAATCTGGTCTGAAATACTTACTAGCTATGTGACTCTGAAAAAGACACTTAACCCTATTTGCCTCAGTTTCTTCATCTGTAAAATGAGCTGTAGAAGGAAATGGCAAACCACTCCAGTATCTTTGCTAAGAAAATCACAAATAGTATCAAAAAAAGGTCAGATATGACTAAAAAAATGAATTAGCAAAAAAATGAAATAAAGGACTTTCAGGCATTCCTGATAAAAAGGCCATGCATAGAAACTTTGAAGTTCAAACATAAGAATTAAGAGAAACATAAACAATGTCAACATTATTGAACAAACATAAAGGACTAAACAAGGATAACGTGATTATATTTAATGGGGAGAAGATAGAAGTGTTCCTTCAGAACTGTATTATAATCATGGGTCATGTTATGAGTCTAAAGAGAAAAGGCCTAGGAATATTCTATTATGTCTTAATGATCCTAAGAGAAGAATGGAAAGAGAGAAAAAAATTAATACACCAAGTGGGGAAGGTAAAAGAGTATGAAGGAAAATTATCTCAAACAATCAAAGTGTGAAAATAGATGTTTATACAAAGGAAGAGAGTTTGGTGGAAAGTGGCTGACACTTGAACCTCAGTCTCATTCAAACTGACCAAAGAAGGGAAGAGTATACACATGCAGAGTTTGGGTAAAGGAATACATTTTAGTCAATGGGGAGATAGGAAGGGGGTTGGGGGGACAGAGAAAAGCATCTATCTACTTTCTTTTTCCCTCTTCTTTCTTCTTAGTCTTCTTCTGCCCACCCCTTGCCCTCCCTTTTCCATGTTAGGTCCATTTTCCAGAATTTCTCTGGCTTTTTCTACTTCAGATTTTCTAGTTATAATTAATGACTGATACTAACCATGCCCCTAGCTAGGGTCAGATATTTCAACAAACAAAAATGTTCAATACAGCTGAATGCCCATAGTTGGAGCTGTTGTTCCTCCTTCAGCTGATGTTCTTGCAATTTTTCTTTCTCAACAAATATCTGCACAGCTTGTGCTCACAACACCCTGTCATTGTCATCCTTTCCTTGTCCTATCAGCATGCTTGTTTAAAATGTGGCAGCATTTCCTGTAGGACCTCTCTTTCCTCCTCACTTCCAATGGGCTTATTGACCACAGCTTAGCAGGTAACACATGTTCATTTATTCCTGATCGCAACCTTGTCAAGACAAGGTCAGTAAACAAGAATACCTCTATTTATTTTTTTGGTTTTTTTTTGTTTTAGTGAGGCAATTGGGGTTAAGTGATTTGCCTAGGGTCACACAGCTAGTAAGTGTTAAGTGTCTGAGGCCAGATTTGAACTCAGGTCCTCCTGACTCCAGGGCCGGTGCTCTATCCACTGCACCACCTAGTTTTCCACAAGAGTACCTCTATTTTACAATTGGGGACTCTGAGAAATAAAAAAGTTAATTATACTGCTGAAAGTAAATTAGTGATGACCCCTAAGTTAAATGTTCATCAGTAGATATAGTCAATGCTAAAGGAATTTAGGAATAAAGGGATAAGAGATAAAGATTATAGCTGGAATATCATGGTCATAGGTAACTCCTGGATGCATAAAACCTCTAGCAATGAAGGTTGGCACCTTCTCTGCAAATTGTAATTTTGAAGAATTGTCTACATCATTGAAAGGCTAAGAGATCTGCCAGGGTCACGCAACCAGTATGTGTCAGAAGCAAAACACAAACCCAGGCGTTTCTGTTTCCAAGACAAGCTCTCTATCTGTTACGCAGCCTCTCATGTAGAACTTATCACACAATGCCTTATATTGTTCACTATCTTTTTATATAGTATGTCTCTCCTACTAGACTTTAAGCTTAGGGAGAGGGACTATACCTAATCTTTATATCTCCCAGAATCCTATTTTTCCTGCCCTCAAAGATTCCAATCTAGTTAAAAAGACATAATTGGCACATACCCATTGGTTTTCTCCAAATCTTTTTTTTTTCAAATTCAGTATAGTTGTCTTCAAAGAGAAACTAGTTGGCTGATAAGTGCCTCCTATTAGCAAATGGGACCATGTCCTCTTCTTCTCTATATTTTCAAGGTCAAAGGAACAATTATACTACAAATCAGAGTATTGAGCATCACATCAACTTGGCAGTTTTACATCTCCCCTTCCACCATCCCAGCAGCCAACTCTGGGGTTAGATTTTTTCCAAATGTTGTTGTTGTTTTTTCCTTTGGAAAGCTCATGAGAGGCAATATTTTTTTAAGAACAATTTCTCCATCCCATAAAAACTCACATTCTGAAAAATTGCTCTAGTCTGTTATGATTTGTCCTTTATTCTGCCCTTGCTAACCATGGCAAGATGATGATGGGGGAAGGCAACAGGCTCCCATCGAGATCACCGCCACTTTTGAAGCAAGGCTGGTTTGAAAGTCTCTTGAACCAAGATGCACTTCAACCCACCCACTCCTGGGAACATGCTGACATGATAATGAGGGAACTTGGCTGCCCCCAAATTTGAAGTGAAATCTCTCATATATTTTTTCATGAAAGCTTGGTATATGAAAGATTGAACTAAACTTTCCCTTGGGGAATGAGCTCTGCATAGATCAGAAAAACTAAAAGAAAAAAAAAGAATGATTTTTAAAAGCCTTTTTTTTTTTTGCCAAAAATGGAACTTTTTTCTTTTTAGCTTTCCAGTGTGGATGTGTTATCAGAAATGATTGTTCATCCAGAGTTTTATCTTCTGGGCTCCTGTCGTTTCATCTCCTCAAAGATTGGTTTATTTTTTCATGTTCCACTATCATTAACCCAGCAAAGTCAGCTACCACTCTGAGACCTTCACTTAATGAGAAAATAAATGGAAGGCATTTTAGAGAATATTTTAAATAGAATTGCATTAATTTGTTGTTTCAGAAAGCATTCATCATTAATGTCCATACAGCATATGGAGGTGTGTGTGTATAGTAGCCCAGTCTATTATGTGCTCCCTTCTATCTTTACAACCACAGACAAATATAACATCATAGCTTGTCACTGCCAGCTACTAATTTGTCCAGCATCATTTCCCAGAAAACAAGAGGACGTTCATTTTTCTTTCATTTTACAATCTATTTAAAAGTGATTTTATGCTTTATTTAAGATGAAAAATATCTACAGTCAGCTCATAGGAAAATGGCCACCCTATTGGGACAGCTTACCAGATCTTTCTCTGAGGTACAGCTTTCATTTAAGATTTGTAGATAATTGATATGTGGTGCCCTTAATTGAAAGTTCAGGTCTCTTACTATTACTCCCAGAAACATGTTTGTCATGCCTCTTGGCTAGAAAGAAGGAAGAGCAACCATTTTTGGAACCATAGAGTTATAGGAGCTGTTCAAACAAGTCTATCCTTTGAACAAAAAAATTTAAAACAACCCAATTTAGAATTCTTCAAATCCATCAACCTCACTGGATACAGAAAAGAAAATACTGGGAGTCAGGGAACCTGCCACTAAATGGAAATACAACTTTAAAAACAAATAGCCTAGCGTCTCTGTCCAGAAAATTTTCTAAATGGTTTTCATATACATGAGAAATACTTCCTTCCCTATACCAATTGTTGAAGTGGGTCACATTTGCTTTATGTCGCCTAAATCTCTACCATTAGCATCATTTTCCCCTATCGATGCCCTTTCTTCCCCACATCTTGCTTGTCCCTCTTTCGTGTTACACTAGGGCATATTCATGTTGTTTCTTTTGTCTTATCAAAAATTGTTCTTGGGAAAAATCTATTAAGCTCATTCACATTGAGGCTTAGGTAGGTGGAAGGTTACCATATGCCAAAGATGTTAAAACAATAATGACTCTATGCTGCATTTGAATCATTCATGTGGATAGTTAGGAAGTACTGAGGGGGAAGGACTGGTTTAAGTGGGAACACTCCTTGATCATACTTCTTGATCAAAACAAAGCTAATTTATATGGCGCAGCAAACTTTACCCAGAATTAAAGCAGTATTACAATAGATTTAACCCAGAAAAATGGTTCAAGGTTAGTTAGCAATTTCCAGATCAAAAACTTGGCAAAGCATAATCTTCTGGAGGTTGGCACAAGTGTTCTCTAAAGACTGAAAAAAATAAACAAAAATAATAGCAAAAACCCTCTCTCCACCTTCCATAGTAAATTAGAATGGTCCTTGAAGAAGATATTCAAGTGCTCTACAGTAATGTTTTGTTTGGCTTTCTAACTTGTGTGTGTGTGTGTGTGTGTGTGTGTGTGTGTGTGTGTGTGTGTGTTTTCAAGGCAAGACTTAAATAGGAAGATATATCCTGGAACAAAGAACTCACATTCTTACCACGACAATATAAGAAATATCAGTGGTCTACATGAGTTTTGCAGTCTGAACAAAGTACAGATATACTGAAAAGAAT
This sequence comes from Dromiciops gliroides, assembly GCF_019393635.1. Taxonomy (NCBI): domain Eukaryota; kingdom Metazoa; phylum Chordata; class Mammalia; order Microbiotheria; family Microbiotheriidae; genus Dromiciops; species Dromiciops gliroides. The sequence goes on from NC_057863.1 coordinate 385,101,012, forward strand.
ACTTAGAAATGAAAAGTAGAAGAAAACATTTTTAGAATGGAGTAGGATTTAATTTTCTATTGCAGCTGTGTCTTGTTTTGAGGAGGGGTGGTTTTATTTTATTTTTTTAAGTGGGGGGGGCTTTTGTTTTTCTCTCTCTCCAACTTGGAGAGGAACTAATATGATAATTCTTTCTGTATCCTTTCAGGGCCTTAAAAGGCTAAAGCATTTTCTTCTTTTTCCCTATCTGACCCAATGCAATGGTCTGATGCAACCCAGGGAATAGTATCTGTATTGCCTCATCCAATCTTCCTGGAAGTATTAGCAATATCAGTACTTTAAGATGCAGTGCTATTGTCCCAAGTACTCTAGCTCTTTGTGTGTCTGTCTTCCCCCTTCATGAAACTTAGCCTTATTCATCTTTTTTCTGTGTATATATCTTTTTTTCTGCTTCTTAGGCAGGGTAGTATAGGGAATAAAGGCCCAGACCCCAGGGCCAAGAAGTCAGAATCAGAATTTGTATAGATTGCTTATTAGTTGTATGACACTAGGAAAGTCACTTAAGTTCTTTAATTCTAAATTTTCTTATTTTTAAGATAAGGGAATAAAATTGAAGGGCCTCAGATGTCTCTGCTACTTCTAAATCAATGAGCCTAGGACTAACAGAATTTGTTAAAGCTCTGCTCTTAATAAAAAGCTGACATTTATAGAGCTAATTTTCATTTTGATGAACAATTATCTGTAAAGTAAAATTTCCTCATTCTGATCAATAAATATTTTAATTGTGTGTTTAATAGTTTTACACTCCTGTTTTGAAAGAAAAGACCGGGAGGGTGTGAGTTATTAGATACATTCTGACAAGCCACATTATTGCCAAAATTAAAAGATACCTAGTCTATAAAACATTTGGAATATATGTTGAAGAAGCATATATCCATAAGAACAGCTTTAACGGTTAGACCTTTGACCTTCAATAAGTTATAAGAAGTCTTAGAGAGACTGTGGATAAAGAGCTGGCCTCCAAGTCAGAAAGAACTAGGTTCAAGTTCTGCCTTGGAAGTTTATTGGCTGGGTGACCCTGGTCAACTCATTTAACCTCTCAATGCCCCCAGACAATTCTCTGAGATTATAACTGTAAAGTAGGCATTGACAGATTTTGGTACTTTCCTATACCAACAAAATCACAAGTCCAATCCAAAACCAAAACAAGAACAACAAAGTTCTTAAGTGAAATGAATAAATTTCAGACAGCAGGTATCACCCTACAGGTAGGAGAGATGTTTTAGAAAAAGAAGGAAAGGTGTTTCCAAAAATATACCTTCTTTTGGCTACATTGCTGCTAAAGATTCTGGGTTATGCTCCATCAGAAGATCAGGGATATGGTTGACTGGGAGGTAAGATGTATCAAAATGGCAGTCCATGAACAGCCAGACCTTTACAGGGAGGCCAGAATGGAGGAACAAACTCTTGCATGTATAAATCCCTTTTTTATCCAAAATGAAATATTTTAATTGAACTCATCATACAACTGTATCCATTTGTGTTATCATTATATCCAGCCTCTGGAAAGAATTTTTGACATTGTGCACTCTGAATGACTTGAAGGGCTGTCACAGTGATATAGTAGAGCGATCTCAAACCGAGCTTCTGGTTAAAATTTCAGTGATCATTTACATCTTTAAATCGGAAAATCTACAAATCAGGGCTTGGCTTATTGGTTTTTTTTGCGTATCTAGACTTGAGTTAGTAATGAAGAAAAACTTAATAATGCAGGTGAAACTTTCAAATGTGCCATGAGTTTTCAGAGAACTGAGGGTAAAACATTCACCATGGCTATGTGGTCTCTACATCTCTCCACAATATTTACTCAGAAATGACACCAGTTCTAACAAACATAATTTGATTTCTGAGTTGTATTTCCAGTAGTGGGGATAAGTTACATTGACTATCTACGCTCTCTTGTTCAATTGCTTCTGAGTATCAAGGGAGCCCATTGAAGAAAAGATAATAGTAGCAACCTGTTATAAGCATGAAATTGCCCTGGCCAAAGGATACTTCCAGCTCATAGCCATAGTGTAGAATCTGAAATGATTGCCAGTTTGGGTAAGAAGTATTTTGTATTCATTGAAAAATAGTATCGGGGGCAGCTAGATGACACAGTGGATAAAGCACTAGACCTGGATTCAGGAGGACCTGAGTTCAAATCCAGCCCACTCATTTGACACTAGCTGTGTGACCCTGGCCAAGTCACTTAACCCTCATTTTCCTGCCCCCCATAGTATCTTTCCATAATCCCTCTCACTTTTCATTTGCTCTTTAACCAAAGCTCACTGAAATATTTTGATAAGCTTATTAATTAAATTTGTTAATGGAATGATGGGCAGCTCTCCATGGAACTTTCAAGAGGCTGGTTTCTTTTCTTTTAGATTTTCAGACAAATACCACCATGGGGCCTTAGTAAATGTTAATCTCCCTTGTAGAAATGTGGTATAGATTTTTACATTTAAAACAGGAGGGGCAGCTAGGCGGTGCAGTGGATAGACCACTGGTCCTGGAGTCAGAAGTACCTGAGTTCAAATCCGGCCTCAGACACTTAACACTTACTAGCTGTGTGACCCTGGGCAAGTCACTTAACCCCAATTGCCTCACTAAAAAAAAAAAACAAAACCAGGAGAGGAGGGCATGAGTCATGGCATTTAAAAAGAGCTCTCTTACCATGTAATAATAGATCTCATTTGCATAATATTTTACGGCTTTCAATGAATTTTATAAATATCTTGTTTGATCCTTAGTAGCAAGTTTGAGAAATATTATTTTTATTATTGTTTATCATCATCATCATTCCTATTTTGTAGATTGGGAAATAGAAGTTTAGACAGATCAAGCAACTTGTCCAGTCACAGCTAATAGGAAGGGAAGACCAGATTTGAACTTGGGTCTCCTTTGGCTCAAGTGTGGACTTATTTCCACTATATCACACTGTCATATGTCTACTGACTTTTCTATCACAACTTTGTTCTTCTGGGTTTATAAGACAAGGACAGGGAAAGAGTAAAAATTGATTTTGGCACTTCTCTAGGTAGTTTCACTTCAGAATTAGATTGTTTAATAGCTCTAACATGGCAATCTTCATTTTAAATCACTAACTATTGGTCCTTGTCTTCCATTCCCTCTCTCAACTTCCAGTATTGAGTCTATTTAGCCCAACAATTAAAAGGGGCAATTGCTTAGAGTTTCCCACAGACAGAGAAATTACAGAATCTTTTTAAGGACCTAGATGAAAGGGCTGAACAAACAAACAAAAAAATGAATAAAATGAGAATGGCTCCCCTATGATTCTTATGTCTACCACATCATCTCAAGAAATTTGGATCCCAGAATCAATAAGAAAACACAGCAGAGTAATATAAAACTATTATTTTGTAAATTTTTAGATAAAGTCTAAAGACTTTTCCAGGTATGGAATTCCATGACACTACCTTTTTTTTTTAAGCTGATTGAGGAAGGAAAAATGTATTAGCTGTCACTGCTGAGAAGGTGTGGGAGAAGGATCTTTAAGGAAATGGCATGGAGGAGGAGAAACTTGAATTCTTCTACATTGTCATAAATGAATATATTTTCCTAGTACTGATTAACAACTTCACCCCTAGAAAGGCTCCCCAGGAGAGAACACAGTGGAAGAGGCACAATGCTTCTGATCCAGGCTGCAAGCACTGGAAAAAGCATGGAAGATCTCTGTTAATGTTGGCCACAGTGAGGGAGAATGTATCTGGTAGCTGAATGGCTAAACTAGTCTCCCCAGGTTCAGATTCCTCCAGGAAAGAGGGACACTGGAATGCAGATTACCATAATTCTTTATTAGCATTACAAGGGGCGTTACAGGGATGGAGACTAGTGGGCAGTCCAGTCCAGTAGTACAATGGGATACACAAACACACTTACATTAGCAGTAATCATAAGGAGGGGATAGGATGGTTGGTGGTCCACATGGGAGGACAGAGAATACTCATTCCAACCGAGGTACAAGAAGACTTTTGCCCATACACCTTCAGCATCAAAGCTGTCTCCTGGTGGAAAGCAGCCCTGGACTCTTGAAGCCCGGGCATTTTCTTCTCTCACAGGGGGTTATAGGGAAAGAGGCAGTCCCAAAGCTCCCACAGGAAGATTTTTTTTGAATGATGCCAATGTTTCTGCAGGCAGGACCTTTCAATAGCAATGTTGGCCCAACTATTAAACCTGAGTTTACTGCTGGGAGAAATGATAGTTAATAACTGATATCTTGGAAGGATTCAGAGCTTTCCCCTTCTACCAAAGCCCTGACTTTTAGAGGTCTAGTTTCTCCTGGAAAGAAGATTGCATTGAATCTCTTGGTCAGAGCCAAACCAAGCCTTTAAAGAGTCTAGGGTGGGGAAATTCATTCTGTTTTATTCAGGCTTCCATTGAGACAGATCTATTTGTGCAGATAGGAAGGCCTATCCATTTAGGGAGCAGTCACTCAGCCCACCCATTAAAAAGAGTATACATTCTTTGAATTTATAGCCCAAGGGTGGGGGTGGTCTGGTATGACCCTTCATTTTAATAGAGCCTATATCTAAATTAGGTCAACCAATTAGATTTGATTGTTGTTTGATGAACCACCTACTGTTTCAAGGGTATATAAGCTGTCAGCCCCACCACCATAATGATCTTTGGTCTGAGAGAGATGGGCAAATGGTCATGCTTTTATTAATAACCTGTGAGCCTTATTAATAAAATGATTAAATCACCCAGGAACTATGTCTCTCATTTTTAATCATCACACTACCAAATCAATAGCTTCATATTTTTAAATTATTATTACAATTATTTAAAATTTAAATTTCATTTTTAATCAACAAAAAAATCTGCTTTTTCATCCTCTTTCCCCTCCCCTAATTTAGGGGGAAAAAGAAAAAGAAAATGCCTTACGAACATGTATAATCAAGGAAAACACATTTCCATATTGGCCATGTAGGGGGAAAAGGAAAAAAAACCCTCAAACAGCACTGAGTCCTGCACTTCTAGAAGGAGGTAAGTTGCACAAATTCTCTGGAATCATGTTTAGTCATCATGCAGTTCAGACTTCCTGAGTCTTTCAATGTTTGATGTCTTTTATGGTTTTTATGTCATGGAATAAAATGGACTGATTCTTTTCACTTTACTTCAGTTCCTACAAATCTTACCAGGTTTTTTTCTGAAACCATCCTCTTCACTATTTCTTATAACAGAATATTATTCCAACACTTAACATATATAGGCCTCCATTTCTACTTCTATAGCACGGATGCCTTACAGATACACTACTTATCTTATGGGGCCATTGGGAGGATCACTTAGGTTAAGAGGTCCAAAAATGTTTGGAAAGTCATTAGTGCTAACACATTAAAAGTGAGATGTGATAACACTTTTTTAATAATAATAAACATTTTTATTTCAAGTTTTGAATTCCAAATTCTATACCTCCTTCTCTCCCTCCCTTCCCCCCTCCCTGAGGCAGTAAGCAATCAGATAGATTATACATCTGCAATTATGTAAAACATTACCATATTAATCATTTGTATAAGAAAACTCCAATATAAGAAAAATGAAAGAAAGTAAAAATACCATGCTTCAGTCTGTGTTCAATCAATATCAGTTCTTTCTTTGGAGGTAGATAGTATTGTTTCATCATTAGTCCTTTGGCATTGTCTTGGATCACTGTATTGCTGAAAATAGTTAAGTCATTCACAGTTCTTCATCAAACAATATTTCTGTCACTGTGCACAATGTTCTCCTGGTTATACTTATTTCACTATACATCAGTTCATGTAAATCTTTCCAGGTTTTTTCAGAAATCTGCCTGCTCATCATTGCTTATAGAACAATAGTATTTCATCACATTCATATACCACAACTTGTTCAGCCATTCCCCAATTGATGGGCATTCCCTCAATTTCCAATTCTTTGCCACTACAAAAAAGAGCTGCTATGAACATTTTTATACATATGGGTCCTTTCCCCTTTTTTATGATCTCTTTGGGATATAGACCTAGTAGTGGTATTACTGGGTCAAAGGGTATGTGCAGTTTTATAGCCCTTCGAGTTTAGTTACAAATTGCTCTCCACAATGGTTGGATCAGTTCACAACTTCACCAACAATGTATTAGTGTTCCAATTTTCCCACATCTCCAACATTTATCATTTTCCTTTTTTATCATATTAGCCAATCTGATAGGTGTAAGGTGTTACATAAGAGTTATTTTAATTTGTCTTTCTCTAATAAGTACTGATTGATAATATTTTTTCATATGTCTGTAGATAGTTAAATATGTCTGAAGAAGTTAAAGGACTTCTTCATTAGCATCCCAGTTTCCCCATATTCCCTCCAACATCCAAAATTTTCCTTTTTTTAGTGATATTTGCCACTCTGATAGGTATGGGTTGATACCTCAGAATAATTTTAATTCCCATTTCTCTGCTCAATAGTGATCTAGAGCATTTTTTCATTTGAATATAGATAGCTTTGATTTCTTTGTCTGAAAACTGCCTATTCATATCCTTTGACAATTTATCAATTGAGGAATAATTCATATTTTTATAAATTTGACTCATTTCTCTATATATTTGAGAAATGAGGCATTTATCAGAGATCTTTGTTTCAAATTTTTTCCCCAGTTTTCTGCTTTCCTTATAGTCTTGGTTACATTCATTTTTTTATTCAAAACTTTTTAATTTTATACAATCAAAATTATCTATTTTTACATTTTCCATTGCTCTCTATATTTCCTTTGTTCCTAAATTCTTTCTCTGTCCATAAATCTGACAGAAAAACTATTCTACACTGTCTTAATATGCTTATGGTATCACCTTATGTGTAAATAATGTACCCATTTTGACCTTATTTTAGTATGCAGTGTGAGATGTTGGTCTATACCTAGTCTCTGCCATACTGTTTTCTAGTTTTCCCAGCATTTTTTGTCAAATAATGAGTATTTGTTATAAAGCTTGGATATCTGTATTTATCATATACTAGAGTACTATTGTCATTGACTGTAGTATAATTTGTACTTATTCTATTCCACTGATCCACCTCTCTATTTCCTAGCCAGTACCAGATTGTTTTGACGTGTGGGTCCTTTTCCATTTTTTATGGTCTTTTGGGGGGTATAGAGGTAGTAGGGATGTTTCTGGGTCAAATAGTATGCACAGTTTTATAGCCCTTTGGATATAGTTCCAAATTGCTCTCCAGAATGGTTGGATCAGTTCACAAAATCACCAACAATGTATTAGTGTTATGATTTTCCCACATCTTCTCCAACATTTATCATTTTCCTTATTTGTCATATTAGCCAATCTGATAAGTGTGAGGTGGTATATCAGAACTATTTTAATTTTCATTTCTCTAATCAGTACTGATTGAGAATATTTTTTCATTTGATTGTAGATAGCTTTAACTTCTTAATCTAAAACTGCCTATTCATATCCTTTGACCATTTCTCAATTGGTGAATGACTTGTATTCTTATGAATTTGATTCAGTTCTCTATATATTTTAGAAATGAGAAAAACTGTAAAAAATATTTCCCAGCTTTCTGCTTTCCTTCTAATCTTGTTTGCATTGGTTTTATTTGTTAAAAAAAAAACTGTTTAATTTAGTGTAATCAAAATAATCCATTTTTCATTTCATAATGTTCTCTTTCTCATCTTTGTTAATTAATTCTTCCCCTCTCCATAGATCTGATAGGTAAAGTATTTCTTCCTTTTCTAATTTGCCTATGGTATCACCCTTTATGTATAGATCAAGTTCCCATTTTTTTTTTTTGGTGAGGCAATTGGGGTTAAGTGACTTGCCCAGGGTCACACAGCTAGTAAATGTTCAGTGTCTGAGGCTGGATTTGAACTCAGGTCCTCCTGAATCCAGGGCTGGTGTTCTATCCACTGTGCCACCTAGCTGCCCCTTCCCAGCAGTTTTTTTTGTCAAATAGTGAGTTCTTATGCCAGAGGCTAGAGTCTCTGGATTTAACAAACAGGAGATTGCTATATACATTTACTACTGTGTTTTGTATGCCTAACCTTGTTTATACATTTCAGTGCTAAAACCTTTGTTTCATTACTTCAAGGATCTATGATTCACTTGGGGTGGGTATTTCTAGCCGAGGTAATTTTCCTACACATCTCAGTATGGGTGTAGGAGAATTGTTACAACAAAATGACAGCCTTATTACCTAGTAACGAGACACCTGGCAATTAACAACTCCAAGTAAAGGTAGACCAGCACTTAGCGGAGAAAGACAGAAGACATAGCTAGGTCCCATTTAGTGAGAGGGATGAATTCTATGAAGTGGCCACATTATTCAAATTCATAGTACATATTTCCACTGGACTGGAACCAATTACCATATTTTACATATAACTTCAATGGCGTAAATTCAAATAATGCAAAAACTTAATGAAACTATTAGGTTGTAGCTGTATGTCATAACTGGGCCTATGCCCCAAACTTTTCCCATTTGATATGAGCTGCCATGTTGTTCTCTGCTTAACATATCCTTTTGGAACTCAGATTCATTTCCATGGCACAATGAGACACTAGAAAATTTTAAAGTACAAAGATACAAAGAGAGGTATTTTTACCTCATGGTCCAAAAAGGCATTATGGGACCAGAGATTGAGAGTTGGAAGGCACCTCATATTTCATCAAATCTTTACTTTAAATATATAGAAACTGAGGAAGGTCTTGAGCAAAGCTTCTTAAAGTGTCAGTCATGACTCCATGTAACTGAATATGGGGGTTGCAAAAAAAACTAACAGTAAAAGGTTATATATACCTATTTTATATGCCGGTATACCTGGGGTCAAGTAAAATTTTCTCTTGTGGAAAGGGGTCATGAATGGAAAAAGCTTAATAAGTCCAGGACTAGAGAAGTTATGTAATTTGTCAAAGGTCTCACAGATAGATTCAGAGGATTTCAAAGCAGGTCCAAGTTGTAGACACTAAACCATGCTTCATCTTCATTTGCCATCTTACTGTCTAACTAGGTCTTCTGCCTGGTCTCTATCTTCTCAGTAGTTTCTTTCCCAATCTTCCCTTCTTCCCTTTAATTACCCCATCCACTTTTCACCTTTTCTCTGAACACAGTAGACAAATCAATAGCCTCATTACATCTGCAAAAAGGACATGTTAATTCATTGTTCATCAATGTGCCATTTCTATAATTCCTCAAAATAAAACTCCCTTCTTTGGTTACTACTTATCTATATCTATTGGTTTCCTCAAATTAAAACATCATCTCGAGGGAAAAGGACTGCCTTTTTTGAGCTTTTGTTCCCCAGCCTTTATCCCAATTCCTGACACATTTAATACATTTTTTTTTTACTCTGACTCTAATTTCAGCATACATTCCACTAAATCGTGTTGCCCTACAAATGACAGAGTATCATTCCTGACAGGATTGCCCTGGATCTCCAGGCTCCAGAAAGTATAGACTTCCATCTATAGCCCCCAACCTTGGAGCTTACCTTTAGGTCCCTTTTTATCTATGGATTCTCTGCCATATGAACCTTTTACTTTTGATAGTTGAAGTATACTGTTGAAAGAACTCACCAAGAATAGTTTGGGGCTTAGGAATTTTGAAAAACCTGAATTTAGATGTTAATATAAAAGATGGCAACTGTCCCCTAAGGATACAGAGCTATAATATGAACCACAAAGCCTCACATCAGTTGACCAAAAGAAGAAAGATAATTCACTTCTTAATATCCTTTTCATGCAGTCTATGGAGTACTTTTCTGTGGCGCAATTTTTAAAATAGAAACTGCTAAAGAAATCATTAGCATTCACCTAAAAACTACGGATGGATACTCAGGAATTCAAAGTATATAATTCAGACTAATCAAAATCAACTAAAATATAAAGATTCAAAGGTGGATACATACCCACACATGGATGTGTGCATATCTGTTTCTGTATAATCAAGAAATGTGTCTTTTGCTGATGCCTTGCTCCCCATTGATTTCAGAGCTTTCAATTTTCAACAGTCTTCATGTTTTAACCACTTGGGAACAGTGACTGTACCATGTAAAATGTCTAATGTTTTACTAAAAGAAGCAGTTGCCAGGTAGAGTGGAGTAAATCTATGCACTGTAGCCTCTTCCTAATGAGCAGCAATTTTGAGAAGTATAGGATCTTATTTCCCCCTTGCTTGCTTTGTGAATGGAATGGAGATGCTTGGTTGGAAGGCACCAGTGATTGGAATCTGCTAAAAATGGCCAGAAGAACAGAATCATATTATAACAGATGGAGAACTTAACCAACCTCTGAATTGGTGTGCTGGGATTCCAAACTCAAAATGACAGTTCTATATAGGTTTCAATATTCGTTTATACCAGGGTGGCTATTTCTACATACTGCTAATATTTGCAACAGGGATGGATTCTTATTTTTTGTATTATTTTTGTCAGAAAGCAACATTGATTGAGCACCTATTTTATACAGAGCCCTGAGACAGGTGCTGCATACATGCTAAGGATAAGGGTGAGAAAAAGAGATCCTAAGGCCTTGAAGCCTTTGTCCTTGTTCCTTCCCTTGAGTGATTCATAAGGGACAAAATCGATGGGCATTCATCTAAAAATACAAATAATAATTTTTTAAAGTTTCATTGATATAAACACACACATATATACATATATGTGTATATGTGTGGGTGTGGGTGTGTATATATATATATATGTATGTGTGTATATATATGTGTATGTGTGTATATATGTATGTGTATATATATGTATGTGTGTATATATGTGTGTGTGTGTATATATATGTGTGTGTGTATATATATATGTATGTGTATATATATATATATATATGTATATATATATGGGTTTTTTGTTTGTTTTTTGTGGGGCAATGAGGATTCAGTGACTTGACCATGGTCACATAACTCGTAAGTGTCAAGTGTCTGAGGCAAGATTTGAATTCACGTCCTCCTGCATCCAAAGCTGGTGCTTTATGCACTGCACCACCTAGCTGTCCCCATTGATAAATAAATATATATATATATTTAAATTGCAGCCACTTCTAATGATTCTGTCCATATACCCAAAGGAACCTTTCTTTTTAATACCCTATGATTTAATCAGAATAAATCAATCTTTTGGTCAAGTCTAACAATGCACACATCATTCTTGATCTATATTCTGCCACCTCTATAGGGAGAAGCCTTTGGAGGTTTCCTGAAAGTGCTGAGTTAGAAACTTTTGAAATGCTAATTTAAAGAGTGGGGTTGAGGGTGTGAAATGAATGACAGGAAAGATTAAGAACATGCAAAAAATCAATGGCATAAATAATGAATGAAATTTCATTGAAGTTTCACATTCTGCCCCCATTTTATCCCTTTTACATCATAACGTTATAGAATTTAGAGCTAGAACAGTCCTTGGAGTTCATCTAGTCCAATTCCCTTCTTCCATTTTCCAGATGAGAAAGCTGAGTCACAGAGACAGTAAGTGACTTGCCTAAGGTAATGCAGTTACTAAGTAATAAAGTCAGGAATTGATGACAGATCACCTAATTTCCAGTCTTATGATCTTTCCTATCTTCTACACTGATGACTTACTATAATAATTCCATCTCACCTATCTCATGCTCTCTAAAATTCTTATTCTTTTGCCCCACTCCCTTTATACCTACCTGTCCAACATCCCATACGTATACAAAACCTTAGCACCTCAATATCTCTATTCAAATTCCTTTACTACTTAATAATGAAAAGGATAGCTAGGTGGCCCAGTGGATAAAACATTGGTCCTGGAGTCCGGAGGAACTGAGTTCAAATCTCGCCTCAGACATGTATGACCATAGGCAAGTCACTCAACCCCAGTTACCTTAAACATTCGGGACCATCTCCAGTGATCGTGGTAAGTATTTTGCCACTCTGAAGGAGGGAGTGAGGTTAGGGACCTTGCACAGCCCTGCCTCACTTAAATCCAATTCAGTTCAAGTCATGACATTACCCTGATGCCATGGTCCTCTTTGAGAAAAAAGAAGAAACAACAATAGAAAGAAGCTTTGTAGGCACAAAATATCTATTCAAATCTTGCCTCTATTAATTATTACAAATGCGAACTTGGGGAAATCGAGGTTTTACACTCACATAACATTTGCTCTGTATTTGTTTGAGGGGATGTTAAAAGAGAGGAAAGATAGTTAGAAGAAGGAGGGGGAGAAGACAGTAGAGAGAAAGAAATAGAAAAAGGAGAGATGAGGAAAAAGAAAAAGAATAGAGGAGGAATGCATCTTTCTTGTAAAAAGAAAAAGAAAGGGAGATGCCTCCCCAAATTAACCATTCCCCTGTTCAAAGTCATCATTTTAATTTAATGAAATTATATATGCCCTCTTCTCTTGGGTCAGTAGCAATGAAAAACAAAACAAAAATACTAGAACTATTAACCCCCAAAGGGCAGAAACTGAAGTACGTTATCAGATTAGATCATTGAATCAGTTATTTTTTTGCTTAATTTCGTTTGTGTGTGTCTGTGCACATGTGTTTAACATGGGAGGATTCAGTTTGAGAGAGGGCATTAGCGACTAGGTATGTCAAACAAACAAAGGGGACCAATAAAACATATTTTAAAAAGCAACTCCCTGATTATAAAGAAGAATGAAAACATTTTGAATACCATTTTCCATTGTTTGTACCTTGGATGCTCTTTTACATTTTACTTCTAGAGATCAAATGCATCAGGGAGGCTTTAAATGCAAAACCACAAGCATTGTTCTTTTACTGTCTGTAAGAGTAAAGCAGCACAATTGAGATTCAGCTTAGCCAATGCCTTCTGAGTTCCCAGTTCCCATAGTTGATTTTCTATGGTCATATGGCATGTCATCTTTCATCACCAAAATGATTTGAGGGCATGGCAGTTCGGTTGCAGAGACCAGACATGGGCTCCTGATATGAAAACACTGTAAGTTAGAATGTAACCAAGATGCCAAATGCACACCCAGCATCAAGAGAAACGAAAAGCTTTTTCCAGGAAAAAGATGAATGCTCTTCAGCATCCAGAGATGTTAGCCATTCCCTTGCTAATTTTGAGAAGAGATCGGAGTAACATTCTCCCAGAAAGGAGAAGTACTGTCCTAAAGGTTTAGCCAAACAGCAAGTAGATTCTTGTTTCTTTTGTATCGAGTATATTTTGTTTGTCACATATGTTCTCTGCACGTGAAATCACTCAAACACGAAACTGAGACAGACTGCCATGGCTCATTCATTAATTTTCACAGCAGTGGGTGCCCTGCTGGCATTTTAAATTAACGTAAGGAAAAGTTCAAGGAATTTAACTTCATTTCAAATCTTGTCTACCACTATGATTTTCTAGAAATGCGGGAAACTGATTAAATTGCATTAGTGCAAGCTAATTGCTCAGCAAAAGAAGAGAATATTAAATGCTAACTACCATAGCCACAATTTTAGAAGTTGAATGTTGTACTACATGAAAGGTGACACTCCAATTAATGCCCAGCAATGATAAATAAACAGAACCGCAAATAATGTGATCTCAAAAAGAGACAGCCTAGTAACTACCAACATTTTAAATAACATGTTAAAAATCAATGATCTTAAAACTATAGGCTCATAGAAATTGAGAGGAAAATGGGACCTTAGAGATCATTTAAGCAAACTCCCTCATTTAACAGATGAGGAAAGGGAGGTAAAGAAACACAGTTATTTGGGCAAGGCTGCAAATCAAGTTAATGGAGTAAACTCCAGAGTTCCTTACTCCCAGTCCAGCTTATTATCCTTGTTTCACTGCTCCAGTCCTTTGAGATCAGCTTGGAAGAATCAGAAGCTGTGCCCTTTGCTCAAGCTCACCCTACTGCTTTTCTCTTCTTCTCCAATACATATATCCTCCCCATGTAGCTACCAAATTAATCTTCCCAAGGCACAGGTCTGACGATGTCACTCTTCTGCTCACGTATCTTCAGTCAGTTGTCATCCTCTGTGCCTCTAGGGTAGGATACAAACTTCTCAATCTGGCATTTAAAGTCCTTCACAATCCAACTCCAATAAATTTTCAAGAACTTTCATCTTACCCACAATTCTGAAATGAGTAGTGTTGCTCAGCTCATTGGAGAAAATTCCCAGACACATGACTCCTGGGGCATTTTGCTCTCAAAAAAGGAATTCATCAGTGGGTGACAATATGAACCACAGAAGAGATTTCAATTGTGTAGGAAAGAATAGGTGGGCTGGAAATAGTAAGGAAGGGGAAGGGAAGGGAGTAAGTATTTGTATAGGGTCTACTATGTTCCAGGCACTGTGCTAACTGCTTTTTACAAATATTATCTCATGTGATACTTATAAAAGTTACTCAAGGCAGGTGTTATTATTATTCCTATTTTATAGCTAAATAAACTGAGGAAAATAGAGGCTAAATGACTTATCAAAGGTCAGACAGATAATGAAGGGGAATTTGAACTCAGGTTTTCCCCACTGCAGGCTAAGGGCTCTATCCACTGTGACACCAGCTGTCTCTAAGGAGAAGGCAACCTTATTATACAAGAAAAGAACCGTCAATGGAATCTGAAAGAAGGGTTGAATGATTCCTTGAAGCACTGATTTGCAACTGGGATTCATGGATTTGGAAGAGGAAGAAAGCGTCACAGTAGAGTGGATAGAAATTCAAGGTAGCAGTGAGTGCTTCCAGTGATCCTAAGGTGTTAGCCTGTCCCACCGAGAATGGAGGAAAAGAAACCTAAGAGATGACTGGCCAGTCTTGAATCCATTGCTGCTGTGAGTCTGAATTGCTCAAGTCCTCCCTACACTGTAGGAAGCAAAAGAGGAGCTTGACATTCCTCTAGAGATATGGAAGTTGAAAGCTTTTTGTTCATGGGTTTAGAAAATATTTATTACCTTAATCAATTTCTTGTCATTTACCATGAGAATCTTTTAAAATTAAACACCTTCTTTGCTTGTAAGATTCATGTATGTGGGGGGCAGTTAGGTGGCACAGTGAATAAAGCACCAGCCCTGGATTCAGGAGGACCTGAGTTCAAATCCAGCCTCAGACACTTGACATTTACTAGCTGTGTGACCTTGGGCAAGTCATTTAACCCTCATTGCCCTGCAGAAAAATAAACAAACAAAAAAGATTCTCGTATGTGCCATTAGTATGTTCTGGTATCATTGGTGGGAGATCAGGACAAGTTTAATGGACCCATATTAAAGTGTTCTTGACAAGTTCACCTAGTCCTTACCTTGCCACTGTTAAGGGCTAAAATTCTAGCTACTCTGTCTAAAATATCTAATGAGTGGTCGCCAATAAATTATAAACTTTAGCAAGAGTTAGACTTTTAAGCATTTATTAAGGAGAATAAGAATTTGGTAAAGAGAGAAGAAAGGCCTAGATTCCTCTATCTATTAAAGGGAGAGCACATTTCTAGCTCTGCTCTCCACCAGAGTCCAAAGGAAAGAGAGTCAGAGCAAGTGCCAGTCTCTTCCTTCCTCCTCCCACTAGCCCGCGTCACTTCCTGACACCAAAGAAAAGACTCCTGGTCTTGCCCTCAAAGACCTTCGCTTCATGGGCAGAACTCTTCTACAGTAAGTCTCCAGCAGGTGGCGTCATTCCAATCCTTACACCACCAAGAGCAGAAAGGTACTAGGTAAGCAGACCAGGCCTTCATACATTTGGGTACAGGAATGAAATACCTACTCAGATTATAATGTGTACATTAAACCACCGGGTGCTACTAGATTCTATCTCCTTTCATTTAATCTAAGGTTGGAAATGAGACAACTAACATAACTTTTTTGCTAACTTAATTAAAAATAGTTCAGTCCCTATGCCATTAGTATTCTGATTTTTTCTAGATTCCTGTGATCCAAAGGACTATACACTAATATTAAAAAATAAAATTAACTTATTGAATGGAATGAAAAAATTAAAGATACAATAGAAAATTCCCAGATAGCACTCAAACCCTTGGTCTAAATTCTCAACTTCACTTATTCCAATGGACATGTTCAGAAGGCATTCTTTGAAGAGGCTTATGAATAATTTCTCTAATATTGCAGTTACAAAAAAGAGAATGAAATAGATTCACTATGTGATAAGAGTGAGTTTTATTTTCCCACTGTTGTAAAGATAGAAGTCATTTCCTGGATGAGTATTGGGAACTCATGGTTAGCCCTGGACCTCATTCTGAACCGTCATTGCCCATGTTGAGTCTTAGCTATATTGTCTGTGCCTTTCTTTCAGGTAGTCTCCATTAGCATGCCCATTCAGACATTTATGGTCAACTGAAAAGTTCCCAGCTCCAAATCACTGATGTTCAATCAATCAATAAGCATTTATTGAAATTCCTATGTTTTATCTGGAATGATGAGAGATATTTTAATGTACAAACAAGGAAATTATCCCAACATGCAAAGCAAGGTATGTGGGGCAGTGGTGCTTTTCCTATTTAAAAGTCAGAACAAAACCCACCATATATCATGTGTTGAGTTCACTGTACATTCTATGTTATTCTCTGGCATTTTTGGCATATCTACTGTAAAACAAACACTGCATCTTTTATTTTAGTCTCTTGAAGCTAAACGGGCCACATGTTCCTCTTTTCTTTTGATGCTTTCAGGATTGGAAAAAGTAAAGAAATCTAAATTTTAAAAGTTGGTTAAATCACTGTTTTTTTCAAATATAGGTTGCTGGGTAGTTGCTGAAATATTATAGCACACCCAAGTGGAAAAATAGCAATGGATCCTCTAGTCATGTGAAGAACAGTGAGATATATACATATACATGTACATGTGCATGTGTATATATGTATGTGCAGACATATGTGTGTGTGCATGTATGTATGTATGTATCCTTTCCTGATTTATTTTGCATTATTCCCCTTTGGAGACACTACATTCCAGTTAAGCTCACATACTTGCTATTCCCCAGAAATTCTATCTCCTGACTCTAGTCCTTTACACAGGCTATCTCCATGCCTGGAATGTACTTCAACTCTGTGTCTTAATTCTTTCAAGGTTTAATTCAGCTACTAGGTCTTATGAGAAGTCTTTCCTGTCCCTCATATTGCCAGTGCTCTCTCTCTCTCTTTCTTTATATTATCTTGTTCTTACTTATCTGTCTACATGTTGTATCCTCCAATAGAATATAAACTCCTTGAGGGAAGGGCTGCCTTTTGTTTTTCTTCTGATATTTCTATCTCCTAGCATAATGCCTATAGCAGGTCATTGTAAATGTTTGTGCAATTGAATTGAGTAAATAATATTCACTTATACCTTGATCATTAATTTTTATTAATATTAATTCAATTTGTTTAGCTATTTAGTAATATCTTAACAAAGGTTTATTAATATTTTAAATAAATTTAATTAAAGTTTAACAGGAAATAAAAATAAAGAATATCCTCAGTGTCCTCTAAAGTTCCATCCTAGACTTTCTTCATTTGGTGAAGAAGTTTAACTGAGGTGTTCTTTAAACTTTGTTATTATAAGTAACCTTCAGAGGTGATAATTAAGTCCATGAGAATGGATGAAATTCCTCAGTGCTTGATACCTAGTGGGTGATTCATAAATGCGTTTGATTGGTTGATTACAAAGTGTGGGAGAGAACAGAGAATAAATCCTAAGGGAAAATCCACAATTAGGAACCCATAGCACAAGGGGAAATTTTTCCAGTTAATGGAAGGAATAATTTCCACCAATTCTAGTAGTTTTTTGTCTTATCCTTCGTAATCTGTCTTGGCCACAAATATATCCATGCTGGATGAGTATAAAATTGAATCAACATTCTTTTTTTTTTCAGGGTTAAGTGACTTGTTCAGGGTCACATAGCTAATAAGTGTCAAGAGTCTGAGGCCAGATTTGAACTCAGGTCCTCCTGAATCCAGGGATGGTGCTCTATCTACTGTGCCACCTAGCTGCCCCCTCAACATTCTTTTCAAAGAGATTTTTGGCTTTACCTTTGAAAGCTACTGGATTGAGAAAAACAATCACTTTCTTCATGTGAGAAGAGAAACCAATAAAGAACTCTAAGAAGGATCAGTCAGAGAGGTAAGTTGAGAGTCAGGGAATAGCCCTGTTCTAGAAGCTGTATCAATGAAAAAAAATCGAAGACAGTAATTATTAGTGTCAAGTGCTATTAGAAGATTAAGGAGGTTTAGGACTAAGAGAAGGCCACTAAATTTTACATTTGGGCAGCCATTGGTGACCTTGCAAAAGGCAATTTCAACATGTTACAGAGGAAGGAAGCCTAAGGAACTGAGGAGTGAGCAGGTAGTAAGGAAATAAAAGTAACAAACATAACTTATTTTTTTCTAAAATTTTATCAGTGAAGGACAGTGATTTGAGGCAATAGTCTTGGGAACAGTCAAATCAAAAAAGGTATTTTCCAATTACAGAAGTTCATAGTGGGGCAGCTAGGTGGCGCAGTTGGCAGAGCACCGGCCCTGGAGTCAGGAGTACCTGAGTTCAAATCTGACCTCAGACATTTGACACTTATTAGCTGTGTGACCCTGGGCAAGTCACTTAACTCCAATTGCCTCACCAAAAAAAAAAAAAAAAAAAGAAGTTCATAGGGCATAGGGGAAGCATTGGGGGGTGGGGGAGAGGATTTAAAAAATGAGAGTTAGGGAAGTAACAATGGAGTAAAGTATTAGACAAGATAAGAGATTATTTAGATGGTATAGCTTTGGAAATGAGAAGGATCAGCTATTCCTAAAAATCTGGAAGGAAGGAGGACAGGAATGGAAAAGACAGAGATGGATGGAGTTGCAGAAGAGTGGAGTTGTCAGAGCTTATGATAGATAGCTTCAGTCTCAGGAAAAGAGGAAACAAGGTCATCTGCTGAGAGAAAACAGGAAGAGGTAGGACTGATGGATTAAGGAGAGATGAGGAGGTTTTTAAATGTTATTAGGAATGTTAGAGGGAAGCAATAAAGGTGAATAAAGATTATTAAACAGCACTAGGGGTCCCGTTAAACTTCATATATATTTGTCATCAATCCTGTCCATGTGGCTTTGTGAATTCCTTCCACAGTGGTGTGGGAGTATGAACTAAAGCAAACAGTGAAGGTTTTTCAATTACAAAGGAAAAACAAAGAGTTACAGAAGTGGGGAATTGCTGAAAGATCTGACTCAAATAGAGCCAGGTTCATTGCGCTAAAGCAATGGAAGGATTAGAGATTACACTGATGATAAAAAAAAAAAACAGCTGAAAGGGAAATGAGGGGGGAGGGGAAAGCTAAAAAAAGATACTGGGATGAGAAAAAAGAAGGGGGAAGGTTAAGTTCGGTATCTTAGTAATTGATCAGTTTTGAGGGACACTGAGGTCTAAGGTCTAAGTAGATGTGTGAATCACAGATGCAAAGGCAAGATGAAGGTGATAGGAATTGATGAGATGAAGGAATTGAAAGGTCAGAAACTTAGACACCATCAATGTGATGACTTCTAATGTTTTCAAGGAAAATAGAGGAGATGAGAGGAGAAAGGAAGCCTTTAATCCTAGTGGTATACTCTGAATTTAGGTAGATATCAGTAATAAGAATCCAGAGAGGGTGGTATAATTCAATGTCTTGAAGTTCAAAGGCACGATTTTGAGTGATACTTACAGAGCAAGTTCCATCTTTGAAGATACTGGCTGTTTGACCCTGGGCAAGTCATTTAACCTCTCAATCCCCTAAGCAACTTTCTAAGACTATGCAAAGAAATGCTAACTTTCAAATTTTCTTGTATAGGATTTCCCTATAGCTATTAAATCACCAGTTCAGTCCTTATCTCAAACTTCAAAGCAATTAAGTCTGATGGAATTGTATATTATTCCTTTTAGAGCCAGAAGAAATCTTATAAATTATCTAGACCAGTGGAATCAAATAAAAATGGAGGGGGAGGGGAAGAAGGACTTAAACATAAATAATGATTCCACAGGAATATTGAAAAAACTGAATAACCCTTTATCTATGTTTTATTATATTTTTAATTTATTTTTTCCAATATGTCCCCATTATATTTTAATCTGATTTGGGCCAGACTTGAGAGTGTTACAGCCATAATGGCCTTAGAGCACCATGTTTGACACCTTTGATCTAGACCAAACTCCTCATTTTACAGGCAAATAACAACAAAAAAATGGAGAGACGTTTCTAAGGTCAAGAGTTGAAGGAAAGACAGGGATGGGATCTTTGGACACCTCTCCCATTGCTATGCTAGATTTCTGGAGCGGAATTCAGGAGTCAGATGTAGAAGTCAGGTTAGAATCCAGGGATCAGACAGGCACAGACTGGTGGCAATGACTTCTGCCTCTGTGTCCCTCTTATTAAGTTTACCCTGGTCAATGTCTAGATTTCCAGGGCAGGAAGAAAAATACAAATAAACAGGTGACTTCTTTTTGGGTTAAAGCAAGTGGCCACAGATACTAATACAAAACGGATTCTTCTGCGCCTGGTCCAAGTTAGAGGAAGAGTAGGGGGAGAAGTCACAATGATAATCTATCTCGAAGAGCCAAGCAGGTGAAGAATTGATTAAGTAAATAAAACATCAGTATAGTATGCTTCTAATTTTCTGACTGAATAGCCATTAGCTGTACCATATAGCCTTCATTGTTATGCTGCTTAAGCATTTGCCATTTCTTATTCAGCTTTTCTCCTGCTTATCTAGTTGTTTCATTTGTTTAGGATTCTAAATCAATGTTTTCCCTTAATTGTAGCCAGTATTGAAAAGTAATTCATAGGAAAAAGAAAAGAATGAACAAAAGTTTGTGAGAAAGGCTAAAGTAAGAAGGCTCCATCAATGTAGAAATGCATGCCTTGTTTCTCAAATGATGAGAGTTCATCTTGAAAATATTGTGGATGTTGAGAGAAGTCTGAACACATTCAGCAATAAGTCATTAAATACTAGTCTAAAGACTAATGGATAGGGGCAGCTAGGTGTCACAATGGATTAAGCACCAGTCTCACAGCTAGTAAGTGTCAAGTGTCTGAGGCTAGATTTGAACTCAGGTCCTCCTGAATCCAGAGCTGGTGCTTAATCCATTGTGCCCATGTACATCTTGAGTTTATTGACCAGACAAACAGCATGTACATCAGGAAACTGCTTTGTTCCTTTCCCACAACTGCCACAGGATACATATTTTAATTATTTCAATAAATTTGTAAGCATTTATTATGTGTATGAGACCATGTTAATGCTATCAGAGCTATTAAAAGAAAGCTGTCTAACTACTATGTGACATTGAGTATCACACCACTGTTTTATGAGCATCACTTAATCCATATATAAAAAGAGGCATGGTTTATTTAGTAGAAACTCTGTACTTGGGATTTAGGATTAGAGGGAACTTTCAGGCTATCAAGTCTATCATCCATCTTACCTCCTACCATACATACAGGTGATGAGACTGAGACAAAGAGAGGGACAAGTCAATATGACTTGAAAAATGTCAAAATAGCAGACATGTCCTCTAATTGAAAACACATGTCCTCTGACTAAAATTTCAATATTATTCTCAATTTTCAGTCTCTAGTTTGAGCTGTATCATGATAAAATGAAAAGATCACCGCTCTGAAGTCAGAGGACATAAATGTAAAACCCACATCTGGAGTCACGTGACCAAAAAACTGGAGGAATAGATGCATTTTCCAATACTCAAAAGTTCTCAAAGCTTTCTAAAATAAAAACTATGCATAGGAGATAGTGGCTATCTCCTCTGTATAAAACACAAAGAACTTGAACAAGCCAACAAACCAATGATTAACAGCAGAGAAATCTAAACCCCTCACTTAGCACCCTGTCTACCAACTGCTACCATTAGCTGGTAGGGCTACATAAGTCAACCCTCAGGCAAAGTGGAAACTTGTTATGGCTAGGCAAACAATATAGCAGTGTTGTATGCTACAACAAAGCTCAGCTAGAAAACTGAGGAATAAAAGTGACAGGGGGCAGGGGGCAGCTAGGTGGCACAGTGGATAAAGCACTGGTCCTGGATTCAGGAGGTCCTGAGTACAAATCCGGACTCAGACACTTGACACTTCGTAGCTGTGTGACCTTGGGCAAGTCACTTAACCCTCATTGCCCCGCAAAAAAAAAAAAAAAAAGTGACTGGGGCAGGACTTGTGTCATGCTTCATTCTCCAATAAGCCTTAGGGAAATGGTACTGACATCTAGCTGAGGTCAGTTCTGTCATCCTAAAGGGTACTTTGAGCAGAGACTGAGGTGAATGAAATATGAGTTGCCTAGCATAGGAAGAGGCTGAGAGAACTCTCACGTACCCCTGGAGTACATAGTTCATCTCCAAGGAAAAAAATCCCACACTAAAAACTCTAATACATATTATGGTTAAATTTAACAATTCCAATGACAACAAAATCTACAAGTGAGCAGAATACAGACCTTCAAATGTAAAGAAAAGGAAATTAAAATAACCCAATACTATGTTGTACCTCAAGAAAACACAGGATGGATAATGTGTTCAAAAAATTAAGGAGCTCAAGATGTATCCCAAACCATATACTGCAAATCAGATCCTAAGCATTATTTTTTTTTTATAGTGAGGCAATTGGGGTTAAGTGACTTGCCCAGGGTCACACAGCTAGTAAGTGTTAAGTGTCTGAGGCCGGATTTGAACCCAGGTACTCCTGACTCCAGGGCCAGTGCTCTATCCACTGTGCCACCTAGCTGCCCCCTTTTTTTCTAACCATTAATTTTTTAAAAAATATGGACATTTAAAAAATAAATTTATTAAACACATTTCTATAATAGCAATATTTCAAAAAGTCAACAAAAAAGGAAAAAAAGTTAGAAAATTATACTTCCATTTGTACTTAGAGTTCATCAGTTCCCTCTCTGGAAGGGGATAGCATTTTTTCATCATTGAGTCCTTTGAAATTTTCTTGGATCATTGAATTGATAAGAGTCGCCAAGTCTTTCACAGTTGATTTTCATTACAACATTGTTGTTACTATGCACGAGGATCTCTTTTCACTTCGCTTTATATCTTTTCATATGTTTTGCCATGTTTTTTTTTTCAGAAAGCACAGTCTTCATAATTTCTTTTAGCATAATCATATGCCACATTTTCAGCCATTCACAAGTTCATGAGCATTCCCTCAATTTCCAAATCTTTTCCAACACAAAAAGAATGTTTTTAAATGTTTTGCATTTAAAGGTCCTTGCTCATAGATGCAAAATGCCTTCTAGAATGGTTAAACCAATTCACAACTCCATCAGCAATACATTAATGTGCAAATTTCCCCAAAGCCCTTCCGTCATTTGTCATTTTTTCTCACTCTGCAAGTCTAGAGGTAAGGCAAAAAGTCAAGATTGCTTTAATTTACATTTCTCTAATTGTTATGGATGTGGAGCAGGCATTTTTTTTTTCATATTATTGTTGACAACTTGGATTTCTTCCCTTGCAACCTTCCAGTTCTTAATCATTTAACCAATCTATCTATTGGACAATAGAAACTTGATTCAAAGATCTTTTTGTTACCTCTTTACCTTCTGATTTTAACTGCATTAGATTTCTTTTTGCAAAACTTTAACTTTATATAATCAAAATTGTCTAATATACTGCACAATCCTCTCTATTAATTTAGTTATGAAATGTCAATAAAACCTCTGTAAAATATATTTTAATTTATTTTCCCCTACCTGTCTAGTATTTATACATACATACATACATACATATGTGTGGGGGGGGCGGGTATATTCTCTCCCACCTTCCCTTCTCTCCTTGCTGAGAATGCAAATAATCATATATAGGTTATACATGTGCAATCATGTAAAACATTTCCATATTAATTATTAAGAAGACAAATTTTAAAAAGGATGAAAGTAAAAAAGCATGAACAAAACTTTTTTAAAGGAAAAAAGAATTGTTTTAATTTACATTACTCCATTCAATAGTAATTTAGAGCATTTTATTTCATCATTTATGGTTTTGATTTCTTCTTCTGAAAAATGCCTGTTTGTATATTTATCAATTGGGGAATGGCCCTTATTTTCATAAATTTGACTCAGTTCTCTATAAAGAGAAATGAGTTCTTTATCAGAGAAACTTGCTATAAAATTTTTGATATTTTTCATTGTTTATGGTACCTTTTAGCAAAATGTAGTTTCCCTATTCATCTTTTTTAAATTAAGTCTCATTTTGCTCTTGCTTTGTCTGAGATTGTGTTTTCTATCCCTGCCTTTTATACTTCAGCTGAAGCAGAATGTATTATGACCTTTGTTGTACTTCTGAGTATGTGTTTCTGTTTCAAATGTGTTTCTTGTAAACAATATATTGATTATTCTGGTTCCAAATTCATTCAACTATCCACTTCCATTTTGGGGGTGAACACAGCCCATTAACATTCACAGTTGTGATTAGTAACTAGGTATTCCCATATTTCCTACTTTTTTTCTGTTCATCCTTCTCTCTCTCTTTTTAAAAATCATTTTCTTCCTGACTACTGCCTCCCTTAATTCACCTCTCCTTTTATCATTTCACCCTGCTCTTATTCCCTTCCTATCTTATTTCACTATTGGTTAAGATAGATTCCATACTCAACTGAGTGTGTGTATGTATGCATGCATGTATGTATATGTGTATGTATGTATGTTCCCTCTTTAAAGCAATTCTGATGAGAATAAGGTTCAAGTATTGCCCATTACCTCCCCCATTTCTCCTCCACTATAAAAGTTCTCCCTTGTACACCTTTTTTTGTGAAATAATTTCCCCCACTCTACCTCTCCTTTTCCCCTTCTCCCAGCAGATCCCTCTTTCTTACCCCTTCCTTTTTTTTAGATTATCCTAACACAATAAACTCACATTCAGGAACTTTATGTAGACTCCTTTTAACTGCCCTAATAATGAAAAAGGTCTTAGAAACTACATGTATCATCCTCCCCTATAAGAATACAAACAGTGTAGCTTTATTGATTTCCTTATGATTACTTTCATGTTTATATTCTCAAGCTTCTCTTGACTTTTCTGTTTGATTGACAAATTTTCTATTCAGTTCTGGTCTTTTTAACATGAATGCTTGAACACCATTTATTTCATTAAATATCCATTTCCCCCTGAAGGGTTTTGACTCAGTTTTGCTGGGTAGGTTATTCTTGGTTGTATTCCTAACTCCTTTGCCTTCCAGAATATCATATGCCGAGCTTTCTGCTCCTTAATATGGTTATAGTATTCCTGGGAGTTTTCATTTTGTGGTATCCTTTAGGAGGTTATTGTTTGATTCTTCCAATTTCTATTTTACCTTATAGAAATACAATATCGGGACAATTTTCCTTAATAATTTCTTGAAATATGATGTCTAGGCTCTTTCTTTGATCATGGCTTTTGGGCACTCAAATAATTCTTAAAATCTCTCCTCAATCTATTTTCCAGGTCAGTTGTTTTTCCAACAAGATATTTCACATTTTTTCTATCTTTTTTTCCATTCTTTTGACTTTGTTTCTTGGTTTCTCATGGAGTCATCAGCTTTCACTTACTCAATTTTAATTTTTAAGAAATTATTTTCTTCAATGAGTTTTTGTACCTCTTTTTCCATTTGTCCTATTCTGATTTTAAAAAAGTTGATTTCTTCAGCAAATCTTTGTGCCTCTTTTAGCATTAGGCCAAACCTGTTTTTTAAGGTAATATTTATTCAGAATTTTTTGTGCCTACTTTACCAAACTGTTATTTCTGTTTTCATAAATTTCTTGCGTCTCTCTAATTTCTTTTCCCAATTTTCCTCTACCACTATTATTGCTTTAACATTTCTAGGAATTCTTGTTCTCATTGTGATGAAATACCATTGTGCTAAGAGAAATGCCTAAAATTCTCCCTTCCCACATTTGCATTTGTATAACACCTCTCTTCAAGGTTCAAGGTTCATCTTAAGTGATGCTACCATAAGTAAACTTTCCTAATTCTCAAAGTTATTAGTGATCTCCACTGAAATTACATTGTATTTAGTGTGTTTGTATATGCATATATATGCACATATAGGATACACACACAGAGATCCGTACACACGTATTTATTTGTCTGTGTGCACATTGTTTTCTCCAATAGAATGTAAAATTGATTAAAGGAAGGAAAATGTTTCCTTTTTTTTCTTTTTATCTCCAGTGCCTATCATAGTGTTTAACACATGTCAGGCACTTAGTAAATGTTTATTAAATGCAATTGAATTAATACAATTCTCTTCAGATCTGTCCATAAACAAATTATTATAGCTGACAAAGCATAATGGGAGGAAAGCATATACATTTGAAAAACATTGCCCATTTTAGGTATTGTTATTAAAATGCTTCATTTTGCTCTCTTTTCTCCCCAGTTAACCCTTTAGGGTAAGCTCTGTGTACTATTTACTAGAAAAATAACAGATGTTGTGCACAGAGTAGGCACTGAATAAATACATGGTGAATTGAATTAGTTATTTTCTATCTCCTTGGAGTCCTTGCAAAGAAAATATTTCTGCTCTTTCATATCCCCTCCCACTTCTCTGGTTGCATTTTTAATGACTGTGTGGCCTGAAGGGCCCATTAGTTAGAGGCAGCTGAAGGAGACAGAACACATATGGGGGAACGAAATACCTCTACTTCTCTTGCTTTCTTCCTGTCACCAGCAATAGATTGTTGTTTGTTGGCATGTGTTGCCCATGATCAATTCAGAGGAGTTGAAAAGGCCAGTGCGAAAATCCTAATTTGACAACTTTTCTTTCACTTTTTCCATTTTATATTAAAATAGAGATATGAAGACGCCCACTGCTCTTTGCCCAGACCTTCCATCTTGTTCCTGGTAAAACTCAGGTTCCCCATACTCCATATTAATAATAATATTACCAATGCCACTTAGAGAGGATCAAAAGGATAAGCGAAAAATTTAAACCTTAATTCTAGTCTCCAAAGAAAGTATTGTACAAGATAGGTCCAAGGCCAGAACCCTATGGGATGCCACAGAAGACTCTTCATAATTGTTAACCTGAACATCATCCTTATCTGTAGAATGCCTTCTCCCAACTCAATACCCATGATAAAGAAGCTAGTTTCTTCTGCCTTCTGCCTCAAAAGAATTGGTTACCAGAAATGCAAGTTTTAATAAAAAGAAAGGAGGCATTAGGGAAAGACTGGGTTTTTGGTGGACTAATTGTTATCAACAGAGTGCCCAGAAGGGTATGAACAACAAAAAGTGAGAATTAGTCACTGAAACCATAGTGAAGCAAACTTCATGACTGCCCAAGGACTGGCCCTAACTGCCAAAGAAACCACCTCTCTCCTGCAATCTCTACCCATATTAAACCTCTATCACTGGCCATTTTACATGGCGAAATTACTCCAGGCATCAGATCCAAATGATAGCAGTGAAGGGAATGTTAGAGGTCCTCTAAGATTTGTAAAGAAAAGGAAATGAAGTGATTCTGCCTGGCTATTTAGTGGCTGAACCAAGACTAGAACCAAAATGTCATGATTCCAGTTCAGTGTTCTCTCCACTACTTCACACTGTTTTCTCCCATGTATTCTATTGTATTCTATTCAATATTGTTGTGTTTTGTTTAGCACTGTATTATATTGTGTTGTGTTATATGCATATTTAATAAACATTCCTATTTTGTCTGCTACCTAAGGGTCAGCTTTGCTTCATAAAATCACTCCTGGGAACAATTTCTTTGAAAGGTTTTAGTAAATCCAATAAATTTTATTCTCTCTCTCTTTCTCTCTCTCTCTCTCATTTATAGATAGCAGTAAATGACCTTCAGATACATAATTTAGCCCCAAACCTGAAAGATTTTTTTTTCTTTTCTCTCTTTCCTTCCCAGTTCATTTTTACTACAAACAGAGAGGAAAGCTAACTCAGCCAGCAACCCCACAAAAAAGCATTTTGATGTGACAGAGAATGAGCATACATTTGAAAAATTCATTTCATACTTTCTTTAAAGTCACACTAAGCACAGCTTGCTGTAAATTCTCCAAATGTGATAAGAAGTGGTACTTTATAGAGTTGGCTTAGTTCCTAAAGGGTCCCTAAAATAGCTAACAGCATGGCTGCCCATTGGTGCTAAGTACACCATTCTTACAATCCTTGATGAATTCAGAAGAGAAGTATTATGACTGATTTTCACAAGTAGATTTTTTAAACAATATTAGCAGATTCTGTTGAGTACTTGGTAGAAATTGTATATCTGATAACCAAATCTTTTAACCATATTACATAGGTCAGATATCAAAAAGATACTATGAAATGGCTTTGTTTCTTAGCATACTTTCTTTTTTTTTTTCTTTTTCTTTATTTCTTTTTTCTTTTTGCAGGGAAATGAGGGTTAAGTCACTTGCCCAGGGTCACACAGCTAGTAAGTGTCAAGTGTCTGATGCCGAATTTGAACTCAGGTTCTCCTGAATCAAGGACAGGTGCTTTATCCACTGCACCACCTACCTGCCCCCTCTTAGCATACTTTCAATGTGATTTTCCAACCAATACATCCCTTTTAAGTACGCAAATGTGAAGTTTGTTTCTTCCTACATCAGAATATTTGTTAGTGAAATTGATTCTTAAATCTGAGATTTTCATCAGGAGTGAAGACTAAGAATCCAAAAGTACCTTGGAATTTCATGAATCTTTGTGCCCAGTCTCTTATTGCTTTTAATTCAGCCATGCCCCCTAAGACTTTGTTTGAGGTAAATTTGCAAACTGATAATGCCCTATCTGACCAGATAACCAATGTATAAAATGCCTTTCATGTTATTGAACTAAACTTCTCCTTAAAATACTTCCCAAATCTAAAACTTATATATTATCCTTTCAAGAAGTGTTATAAAGTGATATCTTGGATTTTACTTGGCACCATTGCTCAATGTAAAAAAACATTACCGTTCACACAGTTCTCTGACTTGTCAGACCTTTCTAATAGGTGACCCCCTAAGACTACCATTCACTTAAATTTTCAGCATGGAGCTGCATACACTTATGGATCACTCAAAAGAAAATGAAAACCTGGGACAAGGGAGTTAAGGTAAAACAAATTCAAAGAACATTAACTTAAGAGTCACCCCAAGTCAATGGTATGGCAGTAAGATGACTCCATAAGCAGCCTCTGAAATTAAGATACTTCATTCTCTGTTTACCTAACCAAATCACATAGGAATTGGAAATCTGAAATCTGAAATCTCAGAAAAGCAGGAAATTGAGGGGGTAACAAGAAGTGGAGGGTGAGGGCTTTAATATGTTTTCCTTTGTTATCATAAACTTGACATTAGAAGATTCTGTTGAACACTGGGTAGGACTTTCATTCCTGGTAAGCAATCCTTCCATTCGTATTGCACAGTCCAGTTATAAGAATGTTATAAAATCACTATTATCAATAATATGAAAATAAAATACTCACCAAATATGATCATTTTGATACATAAAGAACACAAAAGATCATTGTACATTAAACTGTAAATCTCTATTAAGTACATCTTATTTTTGGAAAAAGTATATCATAAATATAGCATTCTTATTCCAACAGTCACATCCTTATAAATGTTTCTTTTTAAATTCTTTCTCCTCTCTTCTGTGTATTTTATATTATTCCACTGATAATTCTTTTTTTCCCTTTATAAATCTGAAGGTACCATTAATACCACTCACCCCCATAACCACCCCCCAACAAATTCCCAAAGATTGATCTCTCATTACCAACTGACAATGGAATCAGAAAGCAATGAAAACATCACAACAGCAACAACAAACCTTATTGGGTAGTAATTTGAATTGAAAAGAATACTCTTTTGTAGCTGGTGTTTTACTTTGTGGTGTGTGGTATTTTGTGTCTGCATATTTGTGTTTGTCTGAGTGTGTGTGTGTGTGTGTGTGTGTGTGTGTGTGTGTGTGATTGTGGAGGGGAGGAGAGGTACAAAGCCTTTAGCTGGCAAAGGAACTATCTAAGTGTTATGTTCCAAGAAAGAAAAGAATCAAGAAAACTTTAGTAATATTGATAGTCAGATAACAGAAGAATCTCTCTGGCCTAAATCTTATTCTTCAGGTTATCACAAACAATTCTATCAGGCTTAAGGAACTCTAATTTTTTTTATAATTTTTTTTTTTGTAACTTGCATTCATTCAATATACCTTAAACTATAATATCCAGTTGGATTTCAGTAATCAAATGGGCTAGAACTCTTTTTTTTTTTTTTTAGTGAGGCATTAGTGACTTGCCCATGGTCACACAGCTAGTAAGTGTTAAGTGTCTGAGGCCAGATTTGAACTCAGGTACTCCTGACTCTAGGGCCGGTGCTCTATCCACTGTGCCATCTAGCTGCCCCTGGGCTAGAACTCTTAATCAAATTTTCTGGTTAAATGGAAGTATATTTATAGACCACAATACATTAGCATTTTTTTAAATATTAGAAAACAATAAAACACACAACACTAAAACTCTATTGACCACAATCTAACCTTTCTTAAGGATTCAGACGGGACTTCAAAATCTTAAAGTGGTTGATCATGACCCATGATTATAACTATTCTATGAAGGTATAGAACAGCCCCTCATGAAGTTGTCTGATGGGAGGCTGGTTAAGCCAGTTTTCATTTTAGAGTTTGATAGGTGGTTCAGTGCGGAGAAAGATTAGATATTCAAATATGAGTAGACAAAATTCGAGTGTATCTGGAAATAAGACATTGTAACTACTTGTCAAAAAAATTTCCCATGACCCAGCTATTAAAGTGAAGGAAAATGAGATTTTTTTCCAAATATGCAGATGTGCTATTGATCTGCTTTATGTGGAATGGCTTTACCAAACAGCGAGAGTCAAGAAGGACGAACAGAAAGTTGAGAATCCCCTCATGCTTTGTATGCTAAGATGGAATCCTGTAGTGCCAAATATTTAATAATCCAAGGATCTAGTCAAGGAACCAGAATAAGTTTTACCAATAAGGGCTGCATTTTCAATATTAACTGCTAAAGGTAAAGCATCCATCTTGAAAAGCCTTAGAAATCCAATGAGCCCCAGTAGCATACTGAAATCTGGAAATCTAATAATAAGTTTTCCCATCCTTTCTACTTTTTCATTTTTAATTCATGCAACTCCACATCTCCCAGGAGATCTAATTAAACCTGAAAGAGAAAAATTAAATTGAGATGTTTCTGTACACATGCATTTATTTCTTGAGGAAAAAAAAAAGAAGAAAAACAACAGAGATACACTAGAGGATGTCCACAAATCATTTGTGAAATACAACTAGAAAAGAATAGAGATCCAAAGGGCTGAAAGGCAGAGGGGTCTATGATCTTCCTCTGAGAGTCATTCTGTGGTTTTCATCATTCATTTAAAATGTCACTCTGTAGTTTCCTGATACTAGACATTGGCTAAGTGATACCTAGCCAAATTATTTAATCTCTCTAAATTTCCTATTTCTTATGTCAAGTCAATTCAACAAGCATTTATTAAATACTTGTTTGGCTCCAGGCACAATGCTAAGAACTGGGAATACAAATACAAGCAGAAAGAAAACCAGTCCCTGCCCTCAGAGAGCTTATATTCTATTGGGAGAAGACAATGCATAAAAGGAAGTTAGAAAGGCCTATGGAGGTGAAGTTACAGGGTGCTAGGTTATTGTAGGGAAAATCTGAGAAGAAATTCAAAGTACAACATAGGAATGAAGACAAGGGTGGCTCAGATGTCCTTAAAATAGATATTCTCAGAGAAAATAGTCAATCAAAGGGAGGAACCACATGGGAGGAGGATACTCCTAATGTGAGAAGTCTAGCACAACTTCCAAAGTGCCAGTCTGGGTTTTGTTTGTTTTTTATAGTCAGTATAAATTCACCCAACATTTAATAAGGAATTGTTCTGAATAAGAGATACATAGCAGAATGGATAAGGTGCTGGAGTTCCTTTGAGTGAGAAAAATTTGAATGTGTACCTTATTTCTGACATTTACTAGCTTTGTAACCATAGACATGGTATTTAATCTCACCATGCCTCTAGCAACCACCTAATATTTATCTGTTGTCATGGCATGTTGCAATTTTCCATGTTTGAGAAAGTTCACAGGTATTGCTGAAAGAAGAGCTCTTTGAGGTATTTACATGAGTAATGAAATATGTGCAAGAAGATACATGAATAAATGACATGGCACATGTTCTGGAGAAACATACTCTCCTGTCCCATAAATAAGGCCCTGTACCCTGATGATTAGAATTTCTTTCCCCATGCCTGAAGAGAAGCCTTCTAAGATGTTCTTCACACTGTTGAAGAAAGAAGAAGAAATAATTTGTATTCCCTTAGAACCTGCTAATGGCGAGATGTTATGAGAAGAATTAATTCTAAAATTGATCTCTTTTAACAAACTAATTTTCTTCCACTATTTTGTTTTTAATTGGTTCATTTGAAAGTGTCACCATCAAAATTTCTCTGTCTTTATCCTCCTTTTAAAATATTTTATTAAAAACATGTATTATTAGAATTAGGACAAAAATATAAGATAAGAACAATATTTCAAAAGACAATTAATTATACAATAATGCTTAAATATCTTTCACTTTCAGGCATAATGAATCTTTAATGAAAATACTAAGCATAAAACTCATCATCTTTTAGTTCTAATGCAGAAAAATATTGTCTATTACAAAATGCCACCTTCTTACATCCTGTCTTGGGAATGTGAGCCCCCATGTAAACCAAACAAATAGATGGTAATTTTTATCTTAATGTAATTACAGTTAACTCTTGATAATTCAAATGCTAATTAAACATTTCGAGAATTAATGAAAGACCCTTTAATTTCCTTCATCTTTATCTTCTGATTTTAAATATTGAGTTCCTATACAGCAGTCTATCATTATCCAGAGAATAATAAGAGAAAAGAAAAAAATAGGAAGATTCAGATAAATCCATAGTGTTGATGCTAACTCAAATATTTCCATGGTAGAGAAGGTAGAAAATAGCAACCAGTGATGGGGGAGAGGGAATTATCTATCATTTTCAGTTTCCCAGTTTCTTCCTAGTGCCCTGGACCATGGATTTTCAAAATGGATTCCCTTTCCAAAGTCATACTGATAAATCTCAATTTATGAACCTATTCAGTGACTCAAAAAATCATTCTCAGGTGTTGTCAAGTTCTTTGAAAGATTAGCTGAGAATGGCTGGAAGTTAGAACAACATTCTTCACTCAGGAGGCCAAGATAAGAGGAAATAAAATAGTCCCGATTGACCATATCCCTATAGGAAATCAATGCAGCCCTTAACCCCAAAGTATAAGGATGCAGTGGCAAGAGTAGGGGTTCCTTACTAATGAAATCCCAGATTAGAATCAGAATCAAATCATTTGCCTACAGAATAAGTATTAGAACTCTCTGTATATATCTATTAACCTCTTAGAAAAATCACCTTATTCTTCCAGAAATCTTTAGTCCTTTTTTTGAACTTATGGGGCCTTTAATGGACTATCATTTGTAAATCATAACAGTAAGATTTACAAAGCACTTAACATTCATAATCTCAATTGTTCTTCTGAATAGCTAAAGGAGATAAGTGAAATATTATTCCCATTTAACAGATGAGGAAACTAGGGCTCTGAAAAATTAAGTAACTTACTCAAGCTCTCACAGTTATTAAATAAATGAAGGGGGATTTGTACCCAGGGCTTCCTGATTCCAAATCTAGCTTTCTGTCCAGTCAACCCCATTATCTCATATAAATGATAATGTATAATATGCAATGATAACTACAAATTTTACTGAAAACTGATACCCCACCTAGTCCCCCTTATCCAGGTAGGTTGAATTGCTTGGGGCTAACCAATCTTTTGTCAATTCCAGACTCTTGATTAACTTATGGACCTTCTCTCAAGCAAAATGGTCCCCCACCTCCTTACTCCCTGGACTTTATGTTATTATGTAAAAGGGTCCACTTACATTAAGTAGTTTCTATTTAGAGTTAATTCTGTCTATACTTAACTCAGGAGGAGTTCTATTGTTTCTTTTGTACATTAAGTAGTTGTACATGACCCATAAAAACCCTGTCCTCAGTTCCCATCTTTGGGTATTCCCAGCTTCCAAGCTTTGTGATACCATGAGCTATAGTTCTTCTGTATAGATTAAAGACCTTATTTCTCCTATATTGATTGTTTCGTTAATTTCCAGGTTAGCAGTAATAATGTATAAATGTAATAAACCTGTAATGGGGGAATTATGGTTTTTCTTACTTTCTGAAATGGGGGTGGATGAAAAGGTGGACTTTTAAAAACAGTAATTAAAGAATAGTTAAATTTCTGAGGGACATTTTGGCTTGTCATACAGGTCTTTTTTTCCTCTCAAGTCTACTTGATATAGGAGATCTTGTACTAATTGAATAAACAGTAGAAGTGGTGATGCCAGAATACATTTCCCTATGGAAAAAATATGATCTGATTTTTAACTAACTGTTTTGATTATTTTCATTGTGATTCATAATCAGGGGCATGGTTGTAACCATTTGCTTAGAACAATGAAATTATACCAAGTCTTTATATATGGTATTGGAATGATTTTTTTTGTTTTTCTACTTCAATGCAAACAGAGAATGTATTACACTTATAATAAAATAATATAACCCTCTATGGAAGGAAGACACTGCCATGTTGTCATCCTAAATTCTAGACCTTGTAATGATGATTTGAAAACATCAATCAGGAAATCCTTTTAGTAGAGACATTTTTATAAAATTTTGAGTTCCATTTTTTCTCCCTCCTTTCCTCTCTTTCATAAAAGGTAGGGAATTTGATGTAGGTTATATATGTGCTATTAGAGAAAACATATTTCCATATTAGTCACAGTTGTGAAAGAAGAAACAGATCAAAAGAAAAAAAAGCATGAAAAATAATAAAATAAGTCCAAAAGTATGTTTTAATCTTTATTCAGAGTTCATCAGTTCTTTACCCGGATGTGGATAACATTTCCCTTCATAAGTTCTTTGTACTTGGATGATTGTGTTGCTGAGAAGAGCTGAGTCATTCATAGATGATCACCAAACAATGTTGTTGATACTATTTAAAATGTTTTCCTGGTTCTGTTTATTTCACTTTGCATCATTTTGTACAAGTCTTTCTAGGTTTTTCTGAAATCTGTCTGTTCATCATTTCTTATTGCACAACAATATTCCATTACATTCATATACCAAGTTCAGCAATTCCCCAATGGATTAGACTCTCCTCAATTTCCACTATTTTGGCATCACAAAAAGGGTTGCTTTAAATATGTTTGTACATGTAGGTACTTTTCCCCTTTTATTATCATCTTTTGGGGATACAGACCTAGTAATGGTATTGCTAGATCAAAGAGTTTCCCAGTTTTCCAGCCCTTTGGGCATAGTTCCAAATTGCTCTCCAGAATGGTTGGTTCAGTTCACAACTCCACCAAGAGTAAATGAATGTCCCAAATTTCCCTTCTTTCTTTCCTCTCCAATATTTATCATTTTCTTCTTTTGTCATATGTGCCAATCTGATAGGTGTGAGGTGGTATCTCAGAGTTGTTTTAATTTGCATTTACCTAATAAAAAGTGATTTAGAACACTTCTTCCTATGCCTATAGATAGCTTTGCTTTCTTCATCTGAAAATTTCATTCACATCCTTTGACCATTTATCAATTGGGGAATGGCTGATATTCTTATAAATTTGAATCAATATTCTCTGTATTTGATAAATAAGGTCTTTATCAGAGATACTTGTTATATAGATTGTTTCCCAGCTTTCTACTTTCCTTCTAATCTTGGTTACATTGGAGATCAAATTTTTGGTTTAATTCTGGTCTTCTTAGGAAACCTTGAAGTCCTTTTATTTCATTGAATGACCCTTTTTTCCCTTGAAGTGTTATGATTAATTTCACTGAGTATGTGATTCTTGGTTATAGTCCTAGCTCCTTTGTCTTCCAGATTATTGTATTCCATGATCCTATAGTGTTTCAGCTACTAAGTCCTATGTAATCCTGATTATGGCTCCCTCATACTTGAACTGTTTCTTTGTGACCACATGCAGTATTTTTTCCTTGCCTTGATAGTTTTGAAATTTAAATATAATCTTCCTTGGAGTTTTTATTTTGGAACCTCTTTTTTAAACTGATTGCTGGACTCTTTCAATGCCTATTTTTCCCTCTGATTCCAGGATATCAGAGAAGTTTTCATTGATAATTTCTTGAAAGATGATGTCCAGGTCCTCCTTTTGATTATGACTTTCAGACAGTCCAACGATTCTAATGTCACTCCTGGATTTATCTTCCAGGTCAGTTGTTTTTCCAATGAAGTATTTTGCATTTTCTTCTATTTTTTCATTATTTTGAATTTGTTTGATTGATTCTTGATATTTCATAGAGTGATTAACTTCTGCTTCCCCAATTCTAACTTTTATGGAGTTGTTTTCCTCAGCTTGTAGATATTTTGTAGTCTTTTAAAATTTGGTTTCGTTTTGTTCCTTGAGTATCCCCATACCA
The DNA here is from genome assembly GCF_019393635.1 of Dromiciops gliroides. NCBI lineage: Eukaryota > Metazoa > Chordata > Mammalia > Microbiotheria > Microbiotheriidae > Dromiciops > Dromiciops gliroides. The sequence goes on from NC_057863.1 coordinate 385,137,408, forward strand.
TAGATCTTATGTGGTATTTCTTTATTTACTCATTCATCCAGTCTACTTCCTAACTTTGGATTTTTAGGTTAGGAGGACGCTCTGTGCATTTCCTTTAAGAATATATGAGCGACAAGCAGCTAGGTGGCATAGTAGATAGAGCACTGGCCCTGGATTCAAGAGGACCTGAGTTCAAATATGGCCTCCGACACTTGACACTTACTAGCTGTATGACCCTGGGCAAGTCACTTAACGCTCATTGCCCTGACCAAAAAAAAAAAAAAAAGAATATATGAGCTAAGGTTTCTCCTTTTTCGTCCTTCCACTGATTTCTTGTGCTATTGAATCTTGTGTTATTCCAATATCTCAGGTTGAGACATTAAAGTTTTCAGTGTTTCCAAATCCATGGCAAAAACTGATTATTGTCCTCCTGCTCTGAGCTTTTCAAGTTTCTGACCTGGTTTTGATTCTGGAAAATACTTCTGTTAGCTTTATCCTGTTTGAAAATCCCAGACTTCCAACTACTTCTGCACTTATCTGTTATGAGCCAGATGAAAATCTCTAAAGATTCATAATGATCAGACTACAATCTACCCTTTGTTCTGGTATTCCTACTTTGATTATTTTCTGTATATTTCAAAGTGGTATGGAGCCTGGAACTGAGACCCAGACCCATTCCTGGGGTCAGAATCACACAGTTGCTAGTTGCTTCTGAATATAGGGCCTGTGACCATCTTCAACCTGAAATCCCACCCCTAGTGTCAGGTCTTTTCTATCAGACTTGAATCTATGACCTAGATATAGGCAGTGAATGGCAAATACAAATTGGCACCTATTTCTGCGTATTGCAAAAGATCAGGGTCCTTCTGTATATCACTGGTGCACAGTCTAGGTCCTCTTTGCATTTCTTTGTAGTGTCATGCTCCAGAAAGTACACCCCTGGCTTGACAGTGTTCCTAATGTTCACAGAATTGTCTATCTCCTATGTTGACCTAGGCTGGAAATCTTATTCATTACTCTGTATTGGATTTCCCAAGTAGGACTTGTTTTAGTATATTTTCTGCATCTTTGTGGAGAGTTTATGTCAAAGGAAGTGAGCTTTACTTAATGCCACTCTACCATCTTGGCTCTACTTTCAGTAATTTCTCTATTGAAATCATGTGTGAAGCATTAAAAAAAATTGAATTATAAAGTGAGATAAATTGTTGAATTGTTTTTTAGAAAAATCATTAAACTATCCCTATGAGAGGAAAAAAAAATGGCCCCATGTATACCAAAATATTTGTAGCAACACTTTTTTGTAGTAGCAAAAGATAATATCTAGAAGCAAAAATAGATGCCCATCATGGGGAGTAGCTGAACAGTGGCATAACAGTATAATTTATGTTAAGTAACACTTCATGCTACAAATATAAGAAATGGAGAGAAACAATAAAAAATGTATATGAACTAATGCAAAATGAGTTAAGTAGCAGAAGAAAATGTAAATACAATGAATAGAGTGATGTAAATGAAATTAACACTAAAAGAGAGTTCAGGTAAGATTAACAGCAATGATGAATCTTAATCACCATACTGCTTGTGACTTAGTAGGAACTTAATAAAGGCTTGTGGATTGATTAATCTTAGAGAATAGGTGATGGATCACATGGTGATGGGAAACTACAGCATAGAATGTTGCATATTATTCTAGACCTGGTTGTTTTGTGGATTAGTTTTGCTCAACTAAAACTACTCTTCTTCTGAAGAGTTTAGAAGTTGGGGGAGATATTAGGAAATCATCATGGCATACAAACAAAAATCACCAATATAGTTATTAACAGAGCAGGAAAATATTTCCACTTCATCTCAAGGACTTTCATGAGTGAATCAGTTCACATAAGCTTCTTCATACCTGTGTGGAAATGAATCAGAAATGGAAAGGTTTGGTGCAAGCAAATGTCTTAAAACAATGTAAAGGGATTCTTTTAACTTATATCCTTGATCATTGTCCTGAAATTATGACAGTCCTGATAGTGAATTGAATATGAGTCTGCATAGTTATCCCAAGAAAAGAGTCTTCAAGGTAGAGTCTAAATTCTACTTCCTTCATGATATCCCTCCATAATGTTCCATCCTTCATTGATCTTCTTCCATAATCTCCTGTCAGTTTTAGAGTCAATAAGGCATGTTTGCATTTCCTTATAGCCTGTCTTAAGATGTTGACTGATTGCTTCCAATGAATTAATCTTGTTTTTCAAACAAAGCTTTGGAGAGGAAAAGATAGGAACATAGTATATGCTTCTTCATAGCCCCTATCTCTGTAAAGCATTTGGATGGTGACAAATATTTCATTTCTCATTAATAATTGACATCAAATAGAATTAAAACATAGTGGATATAGAGCTGACCTCAAATCCAGGAGGACATGAGTACAAGTCCAACACTATGAGTTAATCTAATGAAGTGATATCATCTTATCAATATAGTAATCCACTGCCAATGACCAGGGCAGGGGAGTTCACTTACTGAGCCAGAGGAATGCTGTATTGATAAAGAGCAAAGTTGGACTCCAGCAAAACTACAATATGTTGTTTTTCCTTGCCCCCAGCCTTCCTGTTCCTTTCTTCTTTGCTTTGTAATAGTTCCTTATATCCTACCTTCAGGTACTCAGGTGTACAGATAGCTCATGTTCTTCCCTCCTTGGTATTTATGGTACTTGGTACTTACTTGGTAATTACACAATCCGTAGTTTACTATTAAACTATCACATTTTATATTCAATCCTTTTAGGGGGACCCAGTTTTTTGAGTGGCTCCTATTTTCTATCCATTTTCATTAGTGTGGCATTTCAACAAAAGGAATGATTTCAGAAGCTCATTTATTAAAATTAATGCCAATAATCAATAAAGTTGTAATGTGAAGTGTTTCAACAAACTATAGAGTACATGGCACCCAATGCAATAAAGATTGCCCTATCCAAAGGTTACCTGTATCCAAATCTGCTTTTTCCATTACTCTATATCATACCTAAGTGAATACTTTGTTTTTTAACAGAATGAAAACATTCTTCAAAATGATTTATATGTATATATAACATTACCTTCCCTAAATGTGGTCAAGATATAGAAAACACTCTAAAGGTAAGCAGATATAAGGAATCAAAATCCAGAATCATCAAAGTTTCCCAGGCAGGATAAAAATAATATTTATGACCATCTCTTTTTATCTTGAGATGGGTAAGATTCTTAACCATCATCAGAAGGTAAAATAGATAACTTGGATTCTGTGAAATTGAAAAACTTCTGTACAAACAAAATGGATCCAACTAGGATAAGAAAGAAAGTGGTCAAATGAGGGAATATCTTTGTATCAATTTTTTTCTGATAAAGGTTTGATTTCCAAGATATGTAAATAATTAGCACAAATTTTATATATATATGTATGCATATATATGATCACATATATATGACCAAAAGTAATACCTTAAAATATAAATGCGAAAGGAATATGAATAAATAGTTCTCAAAAAGAAGACTCACCAACTATTAGCAGTCATATGAACTAATGTTTCAAATCACTAATAACTAGAAAAATGCAAATCAAAGCATTTTGAGATTTCACTTTACACTCTAAAATTTGGTAAAGACAAAAGATGGGAATAGTCAATTGTGGAAGGGTTGAGGGAAGATAGACACCCTAGTCATTATTAGTGGAATTGTAAATCAGGACAAATGCTTTGGAAAACAAATAAGTACTATGCAAATAAAGGAACTAAAATGTCTATACCCTTTCCACTATTGGATAGATGGGAGGAGCAACAATTAGAAAAAAAGTTCTCATGAGCACCAAAATATTTATAGTGATAGTTTTTAGGATAGCCAAGAAAAATGGGTACTCATCAATTGAGGAATTGCTTTAAAAAAAATAGAGAGACAAAAACAAAAAACCTTGTATGTGAATGCAATGGGATATCTTTGTGCTATAAGATATGATGAATATGATGAATGAATACAGAGAAATATGGAATGATTTACATGGACTGATGCAGAATGAAGTAATGAAGGTAAAGAAAACAATTAAATAATGACTAAACAATGTAAACAGTGGGGAAAATGCAAAACAATAAAAGTGAATGTTGCAAAATTACAAAGTTTAAGCATGACTCCAAAGAAGAGTTGTGAGAAGACATTTCTCTGTGCATTTGTATAGAGGTAAGAGGTCCATGGATGTGGTGCCTTGAACATATTTTAGATTTATTTGATGTATTAATCAGTTTTGCTGATTTTTAAAACCTTTACTATCTTAAAAGTATTATTGTATGGGCTAGCTCTCTGGGAAGGGAGAGAAGCTGAGAAAATGTTGGTTATATAATAAAAAACATATATACATAATCATATCCATATATTATATGTGTGTATGTACATAATGCATATACATATATACACACAAATATATACACATGTAATATTATATATATATACACATATTTGGTCAGAGTCCAATTGCCAACTGTATTATAAAAGTTCATATGTATGTCAATTGTTTGGAATTCAGAACATACCTTTCTATAAAAACAGTATGCTACTAAAGTCTAAGATCATTCTTTAAAAGATGATTTAATCAACAACAGATATAATACGTATTTTTTCTATGAAAATTAATGGGAAACCAAAATAGTAGCTAGCTAGAATTTATATAGCACTTGAAGTTTTGCAATGTACTTCCTAAATATTATTTCACTTGATCTTCACAACACCCCTGTTAGGTATATAATATTATAATCACCATTTCTAGAGATAAAGAAACTGAGAGTCTAAGAAGTTAAGGGACTTATCTAGGGTCACACAGCTACTGAATGTGCCAGGTTTTCCTGACTAGAGTTATGTTCTGTCTACTGCATCCCCTAGCTACCTAATAAATGTTAAAATATTCATTTTTATAGAAATAAAATAATATTATTGAATAAAATGGGTTTTTGTTGTTTTTTCTTGAATATAAGTATTTGAGGAAAATAAGATTTAGCTAGAAACAAGTAGAGTGACATATGTAGATATTTAAGCAAGTTCTGAAGAGAATTTTTCAGGGTTTTCATGTGATTTAGCATCTAATGCCATTGCTGCTTTGTTAAATTGAATTTCATTTCAAGATGACAAGGGCTTTTATTATATGTATAGTTGTAGAACTAGCATTATTGTTATACTTCATAAGGATTAGAATCAATATTGACCAACAGATGTAACAAAAAGAGAATGGAAGTTCCTTAAGGTAACTAAGGAGAGAGAATGGACGGAGAATGATTAAAGAGAATGTTTATTTGTTTTTATGTGTATATGATCAAAAGAAATTGACTGGGATGGAATCGAATAAGTCATAAAAAATGAAAGACAAAGGAAGAGAGATACAGAATGAATAACCCCAGTAGAGGAAGAAAGCAAATGGTGGGTCAGTCAATTGTACCATTTGGCTGTTTGTTACTATACCAAATGAGTTAGGGTAGATGGGAAGACTGAATAAGTTTAGAATCAGTAGGGAGAAAGAAAATAGCATGGAGTTGTACCCACATATGCAAGAAATATTTTAGAATAAAATATGCATTACTCACCAAGTATATATGCAGAGTAGAGTGAATAAATTGGGGACAAAGCAATGAAGGTCATTTTCCAAACTTAAAACAAATTTCTTATTCATCCCTTCTGGTGCTACTTCTTTTTTCTTTTCTTTCTGTCCCTGAAAAAGCATTCTGAATGCCCCTTTAAGATAAGAAGAATATCTAGGGGGCAGCTAGATGGCGCAGTGGTTAAAGCACCGGCCCTGGATTCAGGAGTACCTGAGTTCAAATCCGGCCTCAGACACTTGACACTTACTAGCTGTGTGACCCTGGGCAAGTCACTTAACCCCCATTGCCTAAAAAAAAAAAAAAAAAAAAAAAAAGAATATCTAAGAGAGATTTCTTTCAGAGTAAAGTGAAAAAGATAGTAAAAGGACTGTTTTTAAAATGTTGATTTCACCACAGATCTTAATTATATATGTCTGTATTATCACACAGTGGTTCATTGTCTGAGAACATTTTTCAGGAGGTTGACTTTAAATAGCTTTTATAGAATTGCCAAAATAATCTTTCACAAATACTGTTTTCATTATATTACTTTTCTACAATGGTCTACCATGGCTCATTGCATGAAATCTAAGCCCAACATTAAGGATTCTATCATTCTTCAACCCTATATCCTGGTACTTTCTTTCAAGTACCACCTAGACTATACAAGTCAATTTGATGACTAACCTGCCCATATTCATTTCTGGTTGCCCATGTCTCCCCCACCACAGAAAACAAAGACAAAAACAAAACAAAAACAAAAACAAAGCAACTAAACAACAACAAAAACCTTACATACATTTCCTTTCTTCTTCTTCCCCAATTCATGACCTATTGAGGGCTTTGGGGTAGGGCAGTCACCTAGTTTAAGAAGCCTTCTTGAATTTCCTTATTATTTCATTTAAATTAAAGTGCATCTTCCCAGGTTCTATGAATTCAATTGGCATTGATATTATGTTCCATGTTACCTTCAATTTGTTGATAGGTTACTTTTCTTTTATTGTCAAAGCATTTTTTATGTTTATGGTTTATCTGTCCCAATCAGATCATAAGCCTCTTAAGGGTGGGAATGTGTCTCCTACCTCTCCTTCTTTTGTCTTATTGTGGTACATAATACAAGACTTCACACAGTAGGTAAACATTAAAAAAAGTTGTTAACTAAATAATTAATGAGAAGAGATGAAAATTTAGCTTGTGGGTACTAATATACAAGAAAAAGTTTAGCCACAAATTATACAGATGAAATATGAGAAATGTGAGAATATATGAGAACTGTTAAAAATATAGTTTTTATTTGCCTATCTCCTACAAAAGAAAATAAACAGTTCAGATAATTAATTCCCCCTTTCCAAGGGTATTTAAGGATTTTTTTTTTGTTCACTGGGTACAGGGTGTTGTTGTCAGTTTCCTTAGCATGATACAAATCAACCCAAAAGCAAATACTAGAACAAGAATGGATGTAATGCAAAGCAGTTTTAACAATTTCAGTTATAAAAAGTATGGAGGAAATATAGAAACACCATGATAAGATTACAGGATTCCAAAAAAGGAGTTTGGCAAGGATGAGGATGCCCAGATGACCCATAGGATAGGGATTTACTATCCTGAGGAAAGAAGTCACTAGATAGGGACGTTTTATCTGCTAGCTATCTGGATTCAGTTTGGAGTTCAGTTGAAGGACATTTTGCTCATATTAACCCAGGGTTTCATAAAAAATAATTTTGGATAATAAGGCACCTCCATCACATCCAGGTGATCCATATGTTCATATTAACAGAACATAATTCACATTAACTATCTTAAGTCATTGTTACATTGGCCCCAGATAATGAAACATAGAACTTCCTTTTTAGAAATTGAAAGTATTTCACCAAGATATTATATGCCTGAGAAACAGGTTCCCAGGAAATGTTTTGATATAAAGTCCTTAGTTTTAATTCCTCTTTTTTCCAATAGTATTTCTACCTCATGATAAAATAGATTACCAGAAAGAGGAAGAGGAAAAAAGGAAGAGAGAGAGAGAGAGAGAGAGAGAGAAAGGAATGGAGGGAGAGAGATGCCATATAGAACTGGTTAGTATCCAGGCTCCTTCTGGGAGAGGAGATAATACTGAGACAAAGAGGAATGAAACATATGTCTGAGGGTTCTGAGTAAGATGCAGAGGAGAAGACAAACAACATATTTTAAAGCATTTTGTCTATGAAATCTTCCATCTTTTGACATGAATTTAATTTCCTCTTAACCTACTATTATGGGGTTAGGACTTTTAAAGTTTAAACTGCCCTGCTGATGCAGGTCTTCTCCTTGAGAAGACAGACACACCTTGAAGCAAGAGTGATAAGCCATTAGGCATGGCTACTGCCTGAGTGGTACCAGGGGAATGGAGATGGCTTGAGAAATAGTAGCTACCTCTCATGCACCCTCTCCTAGCCCACCACCAGTGCTATATACCATCATTATTTCTACTTCCTCCCAACAGCAACCTTAGACCCAAACCCCAAAACCACTATAAGTTCTGATAGGTGAGATTTAACCTCTCCTGGCTAGGCACAAGGACTCTACCTCATATCTGAATCACCAGCTCCAAACCAGGCAGCCACTTTATGTTTTAACTTCTCTCATTAGAATACAAGTTCTTTGGGTCTTACTTGTTTGCATTTATATCTCTAGTCCTTAGCACAAAACCTGACAGATTGTAAGCACTAAATAAACCTTTTATCAATGCATCCATATACATTTTGTTTCCATTCTCCCATTTCCTCCATCCCAAAGTAAAACTCATTGAGAGCAGCGGTTGTGTTAAATTTTGTTTCTGGTACATAGTTGACATTTAATAAATGACTGCAGTTGAAACTGTGGATGAGTTAAAAAGCACATGCAAAAAAAGTCAAGGCAAGAGACAGATTACTGGGTTCTTGTCTCAGATTTACTGCTGTGGTCATGATTGTGTATGTGTACCTTATTAGAACATATTAGAAAGCCATATAATTGAATATTTTAGTCAATTTTTCTTTGAAAATGAGAGTATTATTATTATTACTATTATTAGTGAGGCAATTGAGGTTAAGTGACTTGCCTAGGGTCACACAGATAGTAAGTGTCAAGTGTCTTAGTTCGGATTTGAACTTAGGACCTCCTGAATCCAGGGCAGGTTCTCTATCCACCATGCCACCTAGCTTCCCAACAGTATTATTATTGGTTTTAGCCCTTGAGCCTTATGTAATGGTCAAGTTTAGGTAGAGCCTTAGGATGTTTGGACAAAATACCGTATTAGGGTATGTATATGCAGTCAAATCTTTGCAGGTAATGGAACATGGGGAGAAGAGGATAATTGGAAATAACTAATAATCTAAATCTACATCACCTAACACAGGGCCTGAAACATAGCAGGTTTTTAATAAATGTTTGTTGATTGATTGATTGATGTATTATGCCTGGTTTTTCCTATCCTTCTGCCCCTGAAAACTACTGGTTCTGTGGCCTTAGGGAAATTAACCTCTCTAAGCACTAGGGAACTCTCAGTTGAATAGAAGAAGGTACTAGCCAGCATTAGCAAAGGGAGTTTTGCCATTTGAAAGTTTCCACAAACCAATGAAATCACAGGGCCAGACCCTACCCTTTCCTACTTGTTAAAGTAATAGAATATATTGTTTCTTTAAAATGGATGATAAACAGTGAACTAACTTCTCTAAAGAAAGATGCTCCATAAATTCAGGCATTATTATTACATTTATATCAGTTTTTTTATCACACATGGTTTCTGCTTTTAAAAAACGTGTTATTCCCAGTTTGACTATTTCAACAATATGAACATTTTCATTTTTTATCTCTTTCTTTATTATGGTTTTGGTTCCCAGTAAATGTTTTGATATAAAGTCCTTAGTTTTAATTCCTCTTTTTTCCAATAGTATTTCTACCTCATGATAAAATAGATTACCAGAAAGAGGAAGAGGAAAAAAGGAAAAGAGAGCGAGAGAGAGAGAGAGAGAGAGAGAGAGAGAGAGAGAGAGAGAGAGAGAGGAATGGAGGGAGAGAGATTATCCTTTGTTGCCTTTTTTTGATAAAAGAGTTTATGGTTGTAAACCTTATTGATGTTCAGATATCTTATCTCTTCCTCCTGGCTTTTTGTTCAGACTTGTTCTTTTTACAACACTGACATCACTCTTCTGAAGCACATTTCACTGCTCTGATCAACTCATATCAATTGTTTGTTTCCTTTACTACTTGTTCCATAAGAATTCAGGAAAAAAATATCCTTTCCAAAACATTAAAATTAGTTGTCTTACCAGCTCAAGCCAATTCTAATCCATCCTGGTCTTAATTCTAAAATATGTCCAACAGGGTATCAGAAAGCACTAATTATTCAAATTGAATAACTATTCTATGTCTTCATCACCAGATTTGACAGTAGTGCAGTGGACTGAGTATTAAGAAACCTGATCTCTTGTCTTATCACTAACTGACTCAGGTTACTCATTTTACCTCCACGGGCCTCAGTTTCACTGGGATTTTAACAACTAGCATCAATTGACATCCACAAATGTCTAGAAGCTGAAAGTGCCCTACTCAATTCAGTAGTGTAGCCTAACTGATCAAAAATTGCCTATAAAACTAATAATCTACTTTCTTTTAGCCAGCACAGTCTATAACCTTTCATCTATACTTAATAGAACAGTTGAAACCTATAAAAAAATCAGTTCACAATCATTTGGCTTATTTGTGAACACTCACTTTGGCTCATTTTATTTTACCCATGGATTTAAAGACAGCTTTATATGTTAATAGGATAGGCAGCCACCTTACCTGGTATAATATGAAGGGACCTGGAAAATCTGTCAACCTCAAAATAGCCTACTCCAAGCTTAATGTGCCTACTATAAATCACTCCACTTGTTCAGGTTGATATTGCGGATAATTCAGGACTTCATTACCTCTAACCTGGCCTATTTCTACAGCCTTTTAATTAGTCTATCTTCTTTTATTATCTAGCCATAGTGGGAATTGTAATATCAGATTAAATCCCACCACCTCCCAAACTCCTGTGAAAATAGGCCATTGGCAGTATTTGATTGGTAGAGCAGAAGGGAAAAGTATGAAATATAGGAGTCTAACCCAAGGTCTGTCATATCAACTGAGATTCCAGAACAACCAAGATCCAACCTGACAGCACCATATTCCTTGGTGTTAATGGCAAAAATGAAGAGGGGGATAGGAAAGAAACAAGAACACATTTGGCCTATTTCACATTTTTTGAAGCTATTTATAACGCTTCCCAGTGGTTGGAGAATGATCAGATATTGGGGCAAGGTTCAGAGAAGCTTCCACAGCAATTTTCCTGCAGTCTATTCTTAGAGATGCCCTTCATAAGAAAGGAAAAAGATGGAAGGTGGCACTTGCCACCTGCCAGAATGAGACTTCACTCTCATGAACAGTAATGTGAAACCCCATTTAAAGAAATCATCAAAAGCATACTGTCCACCTCCAGAGAAAGAACTGATATTGATCGAACATAGACTGAAGCATGCTATTTTTCGCTTTATTGATTTCAGTTTTATCTTTTATTTGAGCCTTCTTATTCAAAATGAGTGATATGGAAATGTTTTGCATAATTGCACATGTGTAGCTTATATCTGACTGATTACTGCCTCAGGGAGGGGAGAGAGGAGGGAGGGAAGGAGGGATAGAATTTGGGACTCAAAACATTAAATAAAAATGCTTAGTATGGAAAAATAATCAATACATGCTAGCAAAATGTGTATATATACATATATATGCATGAAAATATGATAGTATATAATATATAGCATCTATTTAAACATATACATATATAATAAATATATAAAAATACATCTATACAAATAGGATAATAGCACTTTCTATGACTGCTAAAAAGGAATATAATGAGAATCAAATGAGATAATGATATAAAAGAGCTTTCTAAACTGGAAAATGCAATACAATTATAAAGTGTGATTATTTTGAGGCCATGAAGCCATGGCAATGCTTGCCCTTCTGAACTGTAGTTCACTGCTTCCAATGCTGTCCCCAGAATCAAATATTTCACATCTTTGGAGCCAGCATTTCCTAAAATCCCAGCAGACTCCACTGTTTTCTACTAGGTGGCAAGCCCATCTATCTTGTGGTTGTTTGTATATGCGGCAACTGCTCTGCTTTGGGTAACTGATGACAACCCAATGCTTAATGACAGCCAGGAGTAATGACCCATGGCTAAAGATGGAGGTTCCAGGCACCAGCTAAACTGTGCAGGCACTTCATGAAGGAGAGAAAACTCCATTGTAGGCCATATTGCAACAGAAGTGTTACCTCTCCATTTAAAAGAGAAGCTCTCCAAAGGGCAAAATCCAGTGTTCTGAGGAATTAATGGATGAGATGTATTCACATTACATATTTGTGTAAGGAGCATTTCTAATGGACTTCAATGGATACAATTCTTGGGGTCAAGAGAGCATTTCACCTCATATTGCATGTGAGGCAGAAGGATAATGATGTCACCACAAAAGAAGAGAGTGATATCAGGTAGTATGCTTGAAAAACAAAGATGCAATAACCATTGGGGTCAAAGAGACAAGAGAAGAAAAGAGTGAGGCTTTAGTGAGTAGGAGAATAAAAAAGGAGATCAGCTGTACCCGTATGACCACCCATAGTACTGTAGCAGGACTTTGATGATTCTGGAACTATGAGAGGCTTCCATTGGTTGTCAGCCTCAGCTGAGATGTTAGTTATTCATTAGCCTTTAGGTAATTCCTCTCACAAAGCAGACAACTAATAAGTGTTCATTGATTGATTACTTCCAACTGGAGTGGTCTAGAAGACTTTTTTTTTTGCACATAAAGATTGACCGATTTAAGGAAAATTGCTAAGCTTTTAGGAGGGAGCCTCTGAGATACCATGGATAGGCAATCCATGTTCCTAGCCACCAAAGAGCAAAATAATAGGTATGGTACTTACATAAATAACACCTTTTCTATTTAGAAACTTCCATAATACATACCACAATAAGGAGTTTCACATCCCTTGTGGCTGCCAGATTTAAACACACACACACACAAACACACATACATATATATACACATATATATGTGTGTGTGTACATATATATATATATATTCCATATATTACAGAAGTTTCTAAATAGAAAATGTGTGTGTATATATGTATTATATGAAAAGTTTGTATTTGATGAATGGATCAATGTCAAACAAGTGGAAGGTCAGGGGCTGCAGCTAGGTGGCATAGTGGATAAAGCACCTGCCTTGGATTCAGGACCACCTGAGTTCAAATCCAGCCTCAGACACTTGGCACTTACTAGCTGTGTGACCCTGGGCAAGTCACTTAACCCTCATTGCCTCAGAAAAAAAATGTGGAAGGTCTCTAGTGGGATTGTGCAGAATAAAAGTACCTACCAGAATCTATACTCCCCCAAATCTAAATGAATTGGAATGATGAGAAAAAACCATCAAGTTGGAAGACCACTGGGTGTCTTAGGATCCTCAGTTTAGATGGAAAAGGGACATTAGTCCTTCTCCTGAAATATACAGATGAAGAAACAAAGATCCAGAAAAGGTAGGTGACTTTTACCTGCCTGATGTTATATGTTAAGAGCACAAAGAACCACAGCCTCTGACTTCAATTTAGCTCTCTTTCCACTGCTCAAAGTATAGTCATTCAAAAAAAAAAAAAAAATCAATGGCAGAAATACAAGATAGGAAGAACCAGCTTAAAGGGAAATCATTCAAAATTAAAAAAAAAAAGATGGAGGAGGAGAACTGAGCTCTGGAGGGTATGAACATAAAGCTGAATCAGGTCAGGGTGGAGGAATTCAGGAGGAACACAAGTAGAGAAAAGTCTGAGTTGTTGGGCCTGGAAGGAGGATTAGGGAGACGCAGAACATGGGGCTGGAGAGCAATGACAGAAAGAGGGTGAATAAAGGCATTGTCTTTAGTTCTCTCGATTATATGTAGGGAGGGAAGGGTGAAGGGGACATGGCATGATGCTAGTCCATGAATACCTTCCCCAAACTTCTTTCTATTACTTCCCCTAGATTCTCCTATCCCCTCTTCCCACTTCATTCTCTTAAACACTATTTCTTACCCGTCTCACCTCAACTCACTCTTGCTTCTTTCCTGTCCCTGCATTCTATGTCCAGTGATTCTCCAGGAGAGGGACAGGGACACTAATATCAGTTGGGCTACCAAACACCTAAGTGTAAACCATAGCTACTGAGCCTCTTGTGACAGAGTCATCCCTTCTAGATCTGAGCATTTGTGTAACTGTTTGGGGTGTATCTGTTCATCAATAACTATAAGGAAGGAAATGAAATTGATTTCCCTGCACTAGGCCCCTCCACACCAAAACCAAAACTTTGAAGCACCCAGGGTTGCAATGCATGAGTCACCCTTCATTCTGCCCATCCTCCAACCTCCCTGTTGTCAACCTTGGCTAGTCCTCCCTCCACAGCATTTTTTCACATTCATTCCTTTCTCTCCATTCACAGAGCCATCAACTTAGCTCATGTCCTTGTCACCTCTGGCCTAGACTATTATAAAAGCCTACGAATTGGTCTCCCTGCATCCAGGCTCTCCTTTCCAATCTATCCCCATATAGTTCTCAAACTGATACTCTTAAATAATAGATCTTTCACATAATTCCTCTCATCAAAACTTTCAATGTCTTCCATTCCCTCTGAAATAAAACATAAAACCATTTGCCTGGAATGTTGAGCTCCCACATACCCTTCTAGTCTTATTTCAGACTACTGCCCTTCACACTCTTTTCCAGTTACACTGACCTATAATTAACTTCCTATATGTACCATTCTCCCCAGGGCAGCTAGGTTTCATGGTAAATAGTACATTGACTCTGGAGTCATAAGGACCTGAGTTTAAATCTGGTCTCAGACATGTAATAGCTGTGTGATCCTGGGAAAGTCAATTAACCCTATTTGCCTCAGTTTCCTCATCTGTAAAATGACCTGAAGAAGGAAATGGCAAACCACTCCAGTATCTTCACCAAGAATACCCGAAAGGACTTAACAACACCATTTTCCCACCTCTGTACTTTTGGGGGGGGGGCAATGAGGGTTAAATGACTTGCCCAGGGTCACACAGCCAGTAAGTGTCAAGTGTCTGAGGCTGGATTTGAACTCAGGTCCTCCTGACTCCAGGGCTGGTGCTTTATCCACTGAGCCACCTAGCTGCCCCCACCTCAGTACTTTTTTACCAGCTGTGCTCCATATTTGCTATGTACTAACTCTTTATCTCCACATGCAAGTATCCTTATATTCCTCCAAAAGATAGTTTAGGTACCAATTGCTACATACAGTTTTTCCTGATCTTTCCATTATTGTTTGCCTCTTAAAATTTCTTTGCATTGCTTTGTATATGCTTTTCATTTAACTATCTTTTTATATAGGGTAACTCCCCAGGAGAATGTAATTTCCTTTAGGAGAGGGGCTTCTTTGTTTGCCCCCTTTGTATTCCTACTTCTTCTAATAGTATTTTGCACACAGAAGGTGTTTAATTAATATGCTTGCTTGAATTGTAAGATCAGATGGTCTCTTGACACGTATTTTATACAGATGGTCCTTATTCAGGTCTCTGTTGAGCTAGTTAGCCTCTGAGGTTCATTTAACTCTATGATTTTGTCAGTCTCTGGGTAGGGTTTTTGTTACTTATAAGTGCAACATAAACCAATAATGTGGTAAGATTGAAACAAAAAAGAGCATGTGCTTTTTTTTTTCTTTTGAAGGGCAATGAGGGTTAAGTCACTTGCCCAGAGTCACACAGCTAGTAAGTGTCAAATGTCTGAGGTAGGATTTGAACTCAGGTCCTCCTGAATCCAAGGCCGGTGCTTTATCCACTGCGCCACCTAGCTGCCCCCAGCATATGCATTCTTAGCATGAATTAGCAGTAGAGTACAGAATGAGGGAAGTATAGAGATTGGTATAGAATCACCATTCTGAAAATTGAAAAGAACCTAAATAAATGATATTGTCCATCTTCCAAAGCTCTTGCCTTCATGTAGGTAAGGTATTACCATCTTTCCTTTGCAGATGAAGTACCTAGAGCCCAATCACATGCTGAAGGTCACCAAAGCTAGTAAATGATGGGCTGAAAGAACCCAGTTCTCAATCTTGCCTCAAAATCCAGTGTTCTTTCCATTAGACCATGCTGCCTGTCTCTATCTAAGAATTGATTGGAAGTCACATTGAATCCCTTTTTGAAATGTTCTTAATCATCTATTAGAAGGACAGCCATTTAACTCAGTTGGCTAGATAATGGATCCTATGGTGCCAGGGTTGGGGGTTTGATTCTTTTATGCATCACAACATGCTCCCTCAGTCTCTCCCCCACCCATGGGAAGAAAAAAAAAGCAGAAAAAAAACTTTACTATATATCTTAATTCCCATTTCAGAAACTGAATTTTGGGGTCAAGTGACATTATTCTCTCATTTTCCCTGAAAATTTTCAATCCCCAAGGGAGCAGAGGAAACTGTTTCAACCTTGAAAAAGATTTGCAGCTGCTCATGAGAGCATTAGTTTGCCCTCTGTAGAAAAATCTGAGGGGCATGTTTTAATCTGCCTATTATTGAGACCCAGCTGCAGGCACGTGGAAGTACACCTTCTTTGGAGTGTGCTTTCTTCCTTGATTATTTGCATAGAAGCAAAAAGTTTTCCTCCAACTGGGAGAGAAATTTCTGTCTCATTTGTAACTAGGAAGGAAATTGGTAGATGCTGAGTTGGCTCTCTGGAGGAGCAGATGTAGAGTTCACCTGGCTAACAATTGAAAGCTAAGGCAGCTGCTTAGAAGCCTACCAAAGGTTAATTTATATGCATACATCTCCCACAAAGCAGTTCCCTTTATGATTCTGGAAAGAAACAACTTTCTGGCTGGAAATGAGTTAGCACAAAAACATTACCTTTGCTTCCCTGCTTTCCCTATCCCTCACTACCCCACACACCAATAAACAAAATGTAGAGCCTTTCATTTGCCCTAAGGGATACTAAAACCCTTACTGTAGCATGAACTGTACAGGTTTCTAAATAGAATATCCATTATTTACATAAGGTCAAGATCTATAGACCTTCTGTATGGTAGCCAGGGACATGGACTACTACTGGTCTATGATGTCGCAGATTTTCCCTCTCAGTGGCTCAACTCTTTTCCCCAAACTGATCAGACCCCTATGCAAAATGGGAAGTCTTCTAGACAATCATAACAGGAAGTAGTCAATTAATCAATTAATCCATTGGAAAGCACTTAATAAGTGCCTACTATGTGCCAAGGGCTGGGGGTGGGGAGAGAGCATGGAGAGACTACAACAATCCTTGCTCTCAAGGAACTTACATGCTATGGGAGGAAATATGTGTAGATATAATTACATTTCAATGAAAAAGAGAGAGAGGAGATATAGATATAATTGATATCTATAACTGTAATAGATATATGCAGATATGCAGAATAAATAAGCATATCAAAGAGTTAATTCCCATTCTACCAAAGAATGAATTTTCTCTTGAGAGAATCTGTTTTTTTGATCTGTTGGTTTAGACCAATACAGTTTTGAAAACTATGCTTATCATTTAAATATAATTTGGAAGACAAAGGAGAATAAGAAGCTTTGAGTAGAACATACAAAAGAAATTACTTAGAAAGAAAAATACAGATAGAACAGTGGAAGAAGAACTTGCTCTGGAGTAAAAGTTCAAATACCATCTCTGTTGGACACTACCTGTGTGACCTTTAAAAAGTCACTTAATCACTGTTGGGCCTCAGTTTCTTAATCTGTAAAATGAGGAGATTGAACTAGAAGACTTCTTCTTCTTCTTCTTCTTTTAGTGAGGCAATTGGGGTTAAGTGACTTGGCCAGGGTCACACAGTTAGTAAGTGTTAAGCGTCTGAGGCTGGATTTGAACTCAGGTACTCCTGACTCCAGGGCTGGTGCTCTATCCACTGCGCCACCTAGCTGCCCCTATTAGAAGACTTCTAAGGTATTTCCCTTCCAGTTATAAAGCTATGAACCTATTTACAAAGATAGCATTACTGCCCAGACTCCAAGCAGTTTGATTTTTCTCCTAACAATAAAACTGGATTGCTTTTAATATTTTTCTCAGTTTTTAAGAGTTGTGAACAGACTACTTCAAAAATATCATAGTGAGAAGACAGAACAAAAAGTTTCATAGCAAAAGTAACTGAACATTAAAGCCTTTTTTTTTTTTATTTTTGGTGAGGCAATTGGGGTTAAGTGACTTGCCCAGGGTCACACAGCTAGTAAGTGTTAAGTGTCTGAGGCCGGATTTGAACTCAGGTCCTCCTGACTTCAGGGCTGGTGCTCTATCCACTGCACCACCTAGCTGCTCTCTGAACGTTAAACTCAAGGAACAATTCAAGTTCTGAGTCTACCAATTACTATTGTAGCTAAGACAAGTCACTCTGAGCCTCACTTTTTTATCTTTGGAATGGGTATATATTTATAATACCTGCCCTTAGTAACTCAAAGAGTTATTTGGAAGATTAAATAAAATAACCTTTGTGCCCTCCAATAATGCCCTCTAGAGATATAGATATAAGATGTCCGGAGTGGCCTCTGAAATGCTTTCTATTTCATTCAGTTCCCCCTCCTTAGAGCTAGAGGGAGAAGACAAACAAAGATGTTCCTTATTCCCGCCCCATCTCATGGCTGGGCAAGTAAGGAACCAGAGTGAATATGCTTTAAGAGAAGCACCTCCTGCCCTCAAATATGTCCTTCACACCTCCGGAAATAACAACAATCAACCAAGATAGCTATCTGGTTTTATAAGATAACAGCCAAGAGAGGTTTAAAGGACATATGTATGCATGTATAAATTTATGTACATATATGAATGACTATTCATGGTCACATATACCCATATATATACATTATGCAAATATCTGCCTTGTCTTCCAAATCAGGCCATGAGTTCCTTAAGGGAAGAGACCAGGTTTAGGTTTAGGTTGTTTATTTTTTTTTAAATTCCCCTCAATGCTGACTCAATGCCTTAGAGGCAACACTCTGCTCATTTATTAAGTTGTGAATTATAAAAAAACTGTTGGTATCTTATGCCCATACTAGACTACAAGTAGCAAGAGGGCAGCTACACAATGTCATCTGAGTATGTTTTCTATCTCAATACTTAGTCCAGTGCTCTGCACACAGTAGGTGCTTTAAGAGGTTGCTGTTCTTCCACTTTGAAAGAAGTGCTCTTTTGCAGAAATATGTTTAATGGTATTGTACATATATAACCTATTTCATATTGCTTTGTGTCTTGGGGAGAGGGGAGGAAAGGGAGGGAGGGAGAAAAATTTGGAACGAAAAATCTTATGAAAACAAATGTTGAAAAGTATCTTTACATGTAACTGCAAAATAATAAAAGACTTTTATGAGGGAAAAAAAAAACTTTACCCAGAGACAAAAAGAAAGAAAGAGGGAGGGAAGGAAGGAAAGAAGGAAGGAAAGAAAGAAGGAAGGAAGGAAGGAAGGAAGGAAGGAAGGAAGGAAGGAAGGAAGGAAGGAAGGAAGGAAGGAAGGAAGGAAGGAAGGAAGGAAGGAAGGAAGGAAGGAAGGAAGGAAGGAAGGAAGGGAGAGAGGAAGGAAGGAAGACGTGCTCTTCAAGCAGAGGTGAGATGATCACTTTCACGGGTTTGTTAAAGAGTAGATGCCTTCCATGCTTGGCTTAGAGCAAATAAATAAAGAGATCCTTGCAAATTTTAAAATTCTATGATTCTAAAATATATTCACTTTCGTTATTATTAACTGACTGATACGGGCTAACTCTGCCAGCCCTAGAAAGCTGCCATAGTGGCACAACACAGCCGCTAATATTCTGTTATATAACATAGGGGTACATCCATATGAATACCCATAGATACACACAGACATAGTTTCATGGGAAGGGACAGAAAAGGAACATGATCTTAGGCCTGAAGGACAGCTACTTTTCCCAAAGGGAGAGAAAAAAGGGAAAGGCACTTGGAGGGGCTCATATCATGAACAAAGTTGCAGAGGCATAGGAGCAAAAATGGTGAATAAATCAATGGGGCTGAAGAGGAGGATTTGTGTAGAGGGAAAGAGGCAGATAAAACAGGAAAGGCAGGCTGAGGCTTGAATGTGGAGACTCTTGAATGTCAGTGGAATCTGTACCTTATCGGTACCTCTGACAGTATAATGAATATCCAGGACTAGTGTATCCTACTGTGACAAGGACATTGTCTATTAAAAGTCGCTACCATAAACTAGGATTCAGCCATATGCCCATAAACAGAAATTACCCATACCTATTAAAGGCAAAGTAGAGCAGAGAACATTGATAGTGGGGACTTTGGGGGAAAATATCTCATCCCTTCTTCCAATTTAGAATTTAATAAAACCCCAGTCACATTTTATCAAGCATTTTTGTCCCACTAGTATTGAAACTAGAGTGCTTTCAAAGAGCAAATAATACTTTTAATAAGCCCCATTTCATATTGGAATGCCTTATAATGCTTCCTTTATATAAGCCTTATTAATTGTGAATGAAGATACTGCAAAACCAAATGTTCCCGAAAATCTGTGAAATTTGAATAGAGTTTCAAGTTGTGAAAAAAGAGATATTTTTTCCCTTCTCTAAACTAAAAACAGTGATGTCTCACGGGGGAGGGGGGGAATCAAATGGAGCAATATCTCTATTAGCAAAGAAGATGTGTTGCAATGGTCCCTATGTTGTTAGAAACTTTGTTATCAGACACAAGAAAGGAGACTTAAGAGACGTAAGGATGCATCTGAAGATGCATGTGTGTGTAGAGTGGGAGGATATGGTTCAAAAATATCATTAAATATTAAGAAAGGTAATATCAAATGTGCCCCCCAAAATCAAACATGCAGCAGAGTCTTGGGATGTAAGAATATTTTAAAGTTGAAGGCAGAGGGAGATGTGGTTCCACCTCTGCTCAAGAGAAAAGAACAAAAGAAAAGGCTGGAGATGGGGAAGAAGGGTGCAGTCATTTATTAGAGCAGAATAAGACCCAATTCCTAAAAAAAAAAATCTTGGGAACAAAGGATATGTGGTCAGCTGGACCCAAGAGCTCCCGCGCATTGGACTTTAGCAACTGAGGCTGGGAGAGTTGAAAACTCATCTTTCCTGGGATTTTTATTCTTGGGGTTTTGTTTTTTAGTTTTTTGGTTTTTGTTTTGGTTATTGTTTTCACTCCTTGAGGGATGGGGTTGGGAAATGGGAGAGGGGTACAGGGAATCGTTATTTCTCATGCCACCACTACAATTATTCTGAAAAGATTAAATAAAATTTACCTGTAAAACTGGCCATATTCCCAGTGTAATTTCAGGGCCCTATTAACCACCACCTATCAAATTATTACCACCTGCTTCGTGAGACCTGCAATTCCTTTAAAATAGGACACAGGTTTTTACCCCATTTAGAAACAAAAAGCTTTAACTTCAAATCTAGTTAATCCAATATATTTATTAAAAGTCATTCACACTAAAGTGTAATCAAATCATTTTTTATATATACAATGGCTGGTATCAATTTTTTTTTCAGTTTTGAGAGCAGGTAAAATGTTAGAAAGCCTAAGGAAAGGGGGCCTTAAGTTGGGAAAGGCCTTACCAGTGAAGGGAGGGAAAATGAACTTTAATGAGGAGATTGGAAGTACTAACAATAAAGTTTAGCAATTATGCAATTGTGTTAAGGGTCAGTCCAATTTTCTTCAACTTTATAGGAACAAATAAAATTTATCCCCTGAATTATTTTTGTCTCAGGCAACCATGTCTGTAGGATTATAATCAGAAGTGATATTACAGGTCATCTTGTTAACACCTCCCCCCCCCACTGTTTTTTTGTTTGCTTGTTTTGTTTTGTTTTATGCAGGGCAGTGAAGGTTAAATAATTTGCCCAGGGTCACACAGCTAGTAAGTGTCAAGTGTCTAAGACCCAATTTGAACTAAGGTCCTCCTGCATCCTAAACTGCTGCTTTATCCACTGTACCACCTAGCTGCCCCAACCCCCCCTGTTTTTCTGATAATGAAAGTGAGACAAAGAAATTAAGCAATTTATCAAAGGTCACACAGGTGGCCAGTAGAAGAGGCAGGATATGAAACTAGGTCCTCTGACTCCATCATCTTCCACATTACTGGGACCATTTAGCATTAAGCTGTAAAATTTTGGGGGGGTGGGGCAATGAGGGTTAAGTGACTTGCCCAGTGTCACACAGCTAGTAAGTGTCAAGTCTGTGAGGCCATATTTGAACTCAGGTCCTCCTGAATCCACTTTATCCACTGCACTACCTAGCTGCCCCTAAGCTGTATAGTATTCACTAACATGTACTTCATGTGGTTTTTGAAGATTTCTAAAAAAACGTATCAATGTTTTTAATTAAAAAAAAAAGTTCTATTCTCAGGTTTTTAAACTGTGATATCACTATATCAACTTTTACAAATATCAAATAGGCGAAAGTGTGAGCCCTTCAAGACCTAGATTCATTTGAGATAATAGGTATATGTGCTTTTGTCTCTATCACACCAACTACCATTTTTTATAGACATTAGGCCAGTGTAGGGTTGTGTTTTAGGAATAAATAAAAGCAAACCTTTACATATCAGTAACATAGACCTTGACATAATTGTAACATAAAGCTTTACAAAACAATGTTCTTCTAGCATTTCAGATGAAAACAGGCAGGGGACATTTTGTTTCCACAATCAACCCATCATAATTAGCCACATAGAATCATGTGGCCTGGAGGCCACACCTTCTCAGTGTCCTTTGCTTGCCATTCATTCAATCTCACTAAATATGGGTATTCCCTATAGGTCTGTCCTGAACCCTATTCTCTTCTCTCTCTACACCCTCTCAATTGGTAATCTCATCCACTTGCATGGCTTCATCACTATCTCTATGCAGATATTCTAGATGCTGAATTTGATAGCGTACTAGACATGGAGTCTGGAAAACTGTGATTAAATTTGCCTTCAGATACTTACTTTTATGTAACCTTAGATAAATCACTTAATCCCTCTATGCCTCAGTTTCTTTATTTTTAAAATGAGGATAATAATGGTACCTGTTTCACAGAGTTGTTATGAAGATCAAATAAGGTATCCGTAAAGCATTTTACACACCTTAAAATGCTATATAAATACTAATTAATCGTTTTTGGGGCAGCAAGGCAGCATAGTAAATAGAATTCTGGGCCTGGAGTCAAGAAGATCTGAGTTCAATCATGCTTCAGACACTTACTAGCTCTGTCACCTTGGGAAAGTCACTTAACCCTGTTTGCCTCAGTTTCTGCATTTATAAAATGATCTGGGGGCAGCTAGGTGGCGCAGTGGATAAAGCACCAGCCCTGGATTCAGGAGGACCTGAGTTCAAATCTGACCTCAGACACTTGACACTTACTAGCTGTGTGACCCTGGGTTGAGTCACTTAACTCCTATTGCCTGCCCCCCACCAAAAAAAAAAAAAACCTTTTAAGTAAGTAAATAAATAAATAAAATAATCTGGAGAAGGAAATGTCAAACCACTACAGTATCTTTGCCAAGAAAAACCCAAATGGGGTCATGAAGAGTGGTTGTTGTTGTTAGGTACATATCCATTCTAATCTTTCTCCTGACCTCCAAGCTTATCAATTGCATATTGGACATTTCCCATTGTATGTTCGAGAAACATCTCAAATTCAACATATCCAAAACTTAGTAAAATCTATCCAAAATTTATTAAAGCTTCCCCAAAACACACTTTCTTCTGAACATTTTTTTGTCAAGGGCAACATTAATTTTCCATTCACCCAAGCTCACAACTTCTGTCATTCTCAACTCCTCATTTTCATTCACCTTTTATATAAAAAGTTGACAAATCTTATTTTATTCTCTACTTCTTTCACATATATTTCATTGTCTCCACTCACCCAGTCAGCACCCTGCTTCAGACCCTCATTACCTCCCAACTGAACTATTACAATCATCTCCCTTCCTCAACCCTCTCCCCACTTCAGTCCATCTTTCATAAATCACTAAGGTGATTTTCCTAAAGCATACATATATTCAATCCTATCACACTACTTCCCCTAAATAAACTCCACTGGCTCTCTATTGCCTCTAAGATCAAATGTAAACTCTGATATTTAAATATCTTCAAACCTCCATCCCCTTTCAGAGATATTTACATATTTTCCCCTTTGCACACTCTATAATCCAATCACACTGGCCTACTAGATGTTCTTCACACAGAAAACCCTCATTCTGTGTCTTTGCATTGGCAGGTCCCCATGCCTATAATGCCAGACCTCCTCACCTTTGCTCTCTGGATCACTTTCAAAACTCAACTTAAGCAGTACCTTTAACATGATGTCTTTCCTGATTACCCCAGTTATAAATGCATATTCTCTACCTGCAATACCTTGAATTCACTCAGTATGTACTTTCTCTACACTTATATAGTTCCATGTTATCTTCCCCATTAGAGACAAGAAATAGACTATGGCAAGGAAAGAGAAAAGGGTCCAGGAAAGAGCTTTAGGGTGGTCTTGAAACCAAATAGTAATAAATGATGAGTCAGCAAAGGAAATTGAAATGTGGTTTTAAAAAAAGGCAGAAGCAGAACCAGGTGAGAACAGTGTCACAAAAACACGGAGTAGAGAGGATCCAGGAGGACAAATTGGTCAAAAATGTCAAATGTTGTACAGAGGTATCAAGAAAGATGAAGAATAAGAAGAGGTAATTAGCTAGCTCTTGTGGTTAGAAGACAATTGGTAGGGGCAGCTAGGTGGCACAATGGATAGAGCACCAGCCCTGGCGTCAGGAGTACCTGAGTTCAAATCCGGCCTCAGACACTTAACACTTACTAGCTGTGTGACCCTGGGCAAGTCACTTAACCCCAATTGCCTCACAAAAAAAAAAAAAAAAAAGATTGGTAACTGAAGAGAGGTGTTTCAGTTAAGTGATAGTCTGTGAGAACCAGGGCGCTACCCCCTGCTGAGAGAGACATGAAGTGACTTTTTGAAAGTCAGATTGGCATCTAGAAGTTGCCCCTATTCATAGACCGCCTTCAAGTCATGTCAATCAATGGACTTGAATGCTACCAGCCAAGTAGCTTGGAGCTGTGTGTGGGGACAGCCCCTCTTCCCGTTCCACAGGAAGCTTCCACTGGAAAGGATGGGGACTGTCTCTTTGGTGGCTGGAACAAGCTCGTGGTGGCAGAACAAGCAGGCCAGGATAGAAAGGTTTCCTATCTTTCTTTCTTTCTTTTTGTGGAGCAATGAGGGTTAAATGACTTGCCCAGGGTCACAGAGTTAGCTAGTGTCAAATGTCTGAGACTGGATTTGAACTCAGGTCCTCCTGAATCCAGGGCCAGTGATTTATCCACTGTGCCACCTAGCTGCCCCCTTCCTATCTTTCTTAACTTCATGCGTTCTCTCTTGGATAGCTAGGTGAAGGTGGCTTTCCTCTCTCTCTTTGCTAACTTCTAATGTACTTTAATAAATGCTTAAAAGCCTAAACTGTTGCTGAATTTATCAGTAAATCTTAGCTAGTTTCCCCACCCCCCAATGGGGGGGGCAGGTAAGGACACACATTAGATTTTACTCATCACATAGTCACAACCCAGATTGCCGGGGATTAAGAAGAGAGAGAAGAGAAAGTTGAGGTACTAAGTAGACAGAGTCTTTTCAAGAACTGTGACTGAAAAATAGATGAGAGACAGGGGATGATAGTTGGGGGGTGTAGTACAGTATACACTTGGTATATTGTATAATTTTTTGTATTTTAATATATTCTATACATATTTGTAAATGTTGTCCAATATTTTTTCTTTTTTAAAATTTGTTATCTCCAGTGCTTGGCACAATGCCTGTCCCATGGTAGTTACTAAGTAAATATTGATTAATTGACCTAGAGGAAAGCCCCAAGCATGTTGGATTTATAATCTGTGGAGGATTTGTTGAAGAACACAGATGAACATCATACAAATAAGCAAGCATGAGTGGGCAGTGGTTTGCAACACTGAAGGAACTATATGTATCCTAAGATTATGGATTCATAGCTAGAATGGACTTTCCATTGAAATATATACATTAATTTCTCTTCCAATGGGTTAGTTTGGTTTGTAAGCAGCTAGCAGGAATAGGAGCTAGAAAAGTTTTGTTAAAATCAGCTAAAGTATGAAAGATAGATTCCTAAATGATGAATGCTTCCATCCATCCAATCCACTGTTCAGATTAGTGTAATTATGTCTGTAGAAAGCTGCCATAGCAAATGTGACAACCCCCTAGTTGACTTCATCAACAGTGGCACAGGAAAAAAAAAATGTAACAGCATCATTGATCCATCTCTCTTTGTTGCTAAAATCATTGCAACTGTAATATTGCTATTAGATTGTAATTTCCTTAACAGTAGGAAATATAGTAATGCAGACCTCTTCCTATCCTCCAAAGCATCCTATCATGATGCCTTTTGCACATAGTAGGTACACACTCAGAAAAGTTTGAATAGAATTATTATTTCTGACTATATTTGCCTATTGCCAAATGAACTTCGCCATTGCTTTGCCTCCTCTGCCCCCTGCTGCCCTTACTCTTTACTATCTTTTTTATTGTTCTTATATGTTAAGTCTTTCAAAAGATCCCCATTTCTTCCTTTCTGAGTATTCCTTCCTTCATATATTTGAAAATATTTTACAAGGTTCTATGGTAATATCTATCTATCTATCTACCACCCCCTGGTGATAAGCACCTCCAAACATTACTAGACTAGTCATTGGACAATGGACACAGGACCCACCAGAGATTGTACTATGCTAAGATACACGGACCTGGGATCAGTACTATACTGTGAGAAGACACTGGAATAAGACTATTAGGAAAAAATTCATTCGGCAACTGATCATAAATACCTAACATTTCTCCCTTTAGAGTATGAGTTATGCAAAGAAAAAGATTACATACACCTTTGGATTTCTTTAAAACATATCAGCTCCTTACTTTAACATTCAAAATATGTAAGTCCTTTTTCAGTTATATCAAACTCTTGATGACCGCATTTGGGGTTTTCTTGGCAAAGATACTGGAGTGGTTTTCCATTCCCTTCTCCAGTTCATTTTACAGATGAGGAAACTGAGGCAAACAGAGTTAAGTGACTTGCCCAGGGTCACACAGCTAAATCTGTCTGAGGACAGATTTAAACTCAGGAAGATGAGTCTTCCTGACTCCAGGCCCTGTACTCTATCCACTGTACCACCTATCTGCCCTATTAAATGTTATATATTTATTAATGATTCAAAACATTGTAGGTCCTTAATAAATATGTAACATTGAAAAACTTGAGGAATTAGTTTATTTTATCAGGGGAAGAGAATATATAACTGATAGCATATCATCTTAGAATGGGATTTAAAAAAAAAAGGTTTACTTTTTCTTCTCTGAAGTTACAAAATAATGAAATTAGTACCTCTCTGTATATGATTTTCTTCAAGATGAGGAGGGAACAAAAACACCTCTTTGATCTTGCTAGTGTAGTATCAAACACATAGTAAACACTTACTAAAATCTTATTGATTGGGGCAGCTAGATGGTGAAGTGGATAAAGCACTGGCCCTGGATTCAGGAGTACCTGAGTTCAAATCCGGCCTCAGACACTTAACATTTACTAGCTGTGTGACCCTGGGCAAGTCACTTAACCCCAATTGCCTCACAAAAAAAAAAAAAATCTTATTGATCATCATGTTCCTCCATCCTTAATTTTGTCTGCTGTCCCTAAACTTTCAGTAGTTCTCTATTGCAAAGATATCAACCTGGAGGTCCACAGGCCAGAAGAGAACCCCCAAAATCTCCCAGTGCAGCTGAACAAGATTCCTAAGTAACTGGGAAGTGTTTAACAAAATAAATTATAAAAATGGTACAACATAAATAATATAAATTTGTGGTTTTCTGAGTGTGACACCCTGGTTTACAGGACCAAATTATTAGCCACTTTAGAGATGCCAGAAATTGCCTCTGTCATAGATGAAAATCTATATTCTTCAAAAAAGCAGGAAAAGAACTTTGATTTTAAAAGAATTTTTTTCAAATATGTACTTAAAAATAGTTTCCAGATATAATAAAAGCATTTTTTGTCAAAAATAAATTGTTTTATTTCTGACTGGGAAATGTAAATATTTACTTAAATCACCATTCTAAAAAATGAAGGAAAATGCCTCATTTGTATATGAACAGTTTTGATGGGTTAAAAGGATAGAAAAGGAATTATTTATTAAAAGGTAGAAAAAAAACAGGAGGGTAAAGAAATAATTTTAAGGATACAAAATGAACTGAAGGCCTCTATGGAGAATTTAGAATAGCAGGGCATTCTGGTTCTATAGCTCATTTGTATACACTTAGCTTAAGTATTACAAGGTTAAAACTAAAAACCTGATGAATCCTACAATTATTTGGTGACTGAAGTATGATTAATGATGGTCAGTTGATTTCATAGGGGAAATTTGATGAGTTATTGGCTTTTAAGTAAAAGGGGGTCACTAATTTAAGCCACTGAAAAGTATGGAGGCAGAACACAGGGGCTGAGAGTAGTGTAGAAAAGAAATTGAAGACCTTACAGAAGACTCAGGAAGACTGAAAAGTATCTTTGTGTGAGAACAGTTTGATGAGAGCAAAAGCAAGAGGAGTCATCTGACAAAAGACTTCTGCTACATGATTTTTGATTGCTTGGAATGAGGCCCAACATGACTGCAACAGACCTTCCTTGCATTGCTGATATTACTCTTCGCTGCCCCCTGGAGATTGGGAAGTGAAATTTAGAGTAAGCAGAAAGCAGAAAGGTTTTGTAGCTGCTGTATTGGACATGATGCTGATTTAATTGGACACTGCAAAATCCTAGTGAAGAAAGAGGGTAGTAGGCTTCTTTGCCTTGCTCAGAGTGAACTTGAGCCCTTTTGCCATGGATTCTGTTTGATTTGTAAGCTCTGTTAATTTGACTGGACAAAACAACATATTGGTAAGTGAATAGAATAGCTGATTGGACTGCCTTTGGTACCCCAAAATAGCTAGACTGATGAGCTTTGTCATTCCCAGGTTTGATGAGAACTGGTATACAAATTAATGGTATAAGACTTTGCCAATGCCTTCTTAAGGGGGATTGTAAATTGAAAGAGCTTGTACATGCTATGCTGGTTTGAGCACTGAAGAGAAGAGGTTTGCCTTTGGGGTAGTGGTGAGAAGCATCAGAAAAGCACATGAAGGGTTTCATGCAGTGGAGAGGTTTCTAAGTTAATGAATATCGTCAAAGCCTACAATCCAGGATTGTGTGTTAACTGGAGTACACAGGCTTTCCTCCCTGCTAGTTTTCCATAAGTATGTGCCTACTCTTTCTCAGAGACACTAAATTCACTGATAGGAGAGCATGACACGGGTTTATCAGTGGATTGTGAAGTATTTTATTATCCATGCATTTCTTTTAATATATTATTACTTGCAGTGTCATTTTTTGTCTTATTGGGAAGTAAATGGTTATATGTAGGATCAAAAAGTGTCATCATGGGGGCAGCTAGGTAGTGTAGTGGATAAAGCACTGGCCCTGGATTCAGGAGTATCTGAGTTCAAATTCGACCTCAGACACTTGACACTTACTAGCTGTGTGACTCTGGGCAAGTCACTTAACCCCCATTGCCCAGCAAAAAAAAAAAAAAAGTGTCGTCATAATGACTGGCTAGATTTTCAGTCAGTTAATAATGTATTTGTAAAGTATGTGGCAAGCACTGTGCTAAGCCCTGGAGATACAAAGAAAGGCAAAAGATGGTCCCCATTTTCAAAGAGCTCAAAGCCTAATGAGGGAAATAGCATGTAAATAATTATGCACAAACAAGCTATAGAGAGGAGAAATTGGAGATGATCAATAGAGGGAAGGCACTAGCATCAAAGGGGTTGAGGAAAGACTTCTTGAAGGACAGGGGATTTTATCTGGGACTTGAAGAAAGCCATGGACACCAGGAGGCAAAGTTGAAGAGTGAAGAGTATTTTTGTATAAATGTAAATGCATTGGTAGGGTTCAAACAAGTGAAGTCAGGAATCTGAGAAGAGCATTTTCCTTCAAGAGGGTCTCTCCTAGGAAGCTGAGAGAACTTGACTATAAGGACATCATAGTGTCACTTCTCTAAGAAGCTAGACCTGCTGATCTGAGAGATTATTGGAATAAATGGGATCACCCAGAGAGTTAGTAGGTGACCACATGATCAGGGGAGGGGTGTGAGTTCCTATAGAATGGAGATATAGCCCATAAACACATTGTTGTTATACTTAACTTCATATATGCAGCTTCATGTTGTTAAGGTGTGAAACTTAAATTGCTCCAATCAGATCAGGAAACTATCTTTTTAAGCACACATTTGAAGAGGGTTTTTTTGATTTTTTATTAAATGCATATCTGCAAATATTGTGTCCCCCAATAAGACTCTAAGCTCCATGAGGGTAGAGACACTCCTATATTTACTTCTTTTATTTCCAACACTTTCCACCATTACTAGAACCTGACAATACTAAGTATGTACTAGGTTATTGATATATTCATGATAAAGTGAAATAAATGGATTAGATTATTTAAGATTTAAAGTTAGAAGGGAGCTTAGATAATATCTCTCCCATCCACTTCCTTTTTTAAATAAAGAAACTAAGACCCAAAGAAATTAAATAACTTACCCATATTCACATAGATCAGAGGTATCAGTGCCAATATTTGAACCCAGAGCTTTTAATTATAAATTCAGTGCTCTTTCCACTATGTTATTATTGTTCAGTTGTTTCAGATTCTTCCTGACCTCATTTGGAATTTTCTTGACAAAGATACTGGAGTTCTTTGTCATTTCCTTCTCCATCTCATTTTACAGATGAAGAAACTAAAGCAAACAGGGTGAGGTGACTTAGCCAGGGTCACACAGCTAGCCAGTGTCGAAAGCTAGATTTGAACTCAGGAAGATGAGTCTTTCTAGATCCAGCACTCTATCCACTGCACCACCTAGCTGTCACTGTCCCAGCAGCCACAAGTTTTTTTTTTTTATTAGAAAACTTTTTTCATTTTATTATTGTAATAGGATTATGTTATTTGAAGGATTGCAAGATGATTGTGTGTGTGTTTTTTTAACTGTAGTGCCCTAACTATGCCCTTCAGTTTTATTAATAGATGCTATCTGGAAAAACAATAGCATCAGGCTCTATTTAGTTAAGTTGCAGATTGAGTGGGCTCTACATAATTTATTTATTCAACAAACACCCAGAAAAATAGTAAATAGGCACTAAAGAAGTTTAAAAAAAAAGATACAATCTATGCCCTCAAACCATTTTGAAATATGGGAAGAGGAACAATAGGAATACAAATAACTCTTAATACAAAGAATATAAGTATAGAATAGAAGAATGATTGAAATGGTATGAGAATTTTGAGGAAGGAGAAATCAAAATAGAGTTTACCTGGAAAGAGAGGAAGAGGATTTCCTTGGTCACAGATAATAATGCCACTCTTGGCCCCACCCTCTTATTCTCATTACTAAGAGCTTTTCATTCCTTCCCCTCCTACCTTTGACTAAAGCTTTGCAAAGGGTTATTTTCAGGTTCGTTGTTTTATATACCTTAAGGCACTTGAACACCTTTTACTAACTGGAAGGTCAGTACAAGGAAGTCCCTGATTAGAAAAAAAAAAATTACACCAATCTCTTCTTCAAGGTTCAGATTGAGGAAGTTTTCTTTCTTTCTTCAGGTATGGTAATGACATCTGAAATAACCTAAGTTATTTTGCAGCAGGGAGTAGAGACTGACTCATTTACCTGGAAATTCTACCGGCATTTAGAAGCTCAACCCATCACAGGCACACAAAAAAATGATTTTAATTCACTTTATACATGGTTTATTAAAGACAAAATGGGTTTTAAGCTGAAGAAAAGTGAATTAAAATGTCCATTCCACACTGAAATCAAAATTAGTTTTTCCTGATTTCTTCTATCAGCTGTCACAATATCTTAGTATTTGAGACAGCTTAGAATTATAAATCTCCAATGTCTACTGGTAGATCAGATTTAGAAATGTAATTACTGTATTGATCAAGAGCTACCTGGATTATGAGATAGACAGAGGCTCCAGGGAAGAAGCCTGAATGTTTTATTTTGATTGCTCCATTTTCAAACACCTCTGAAATCTAAATGCATAACTCCCATAAAGAAGACTCTGAAGAAAAGGAAATAGGTTTCCCAGAAGCTTGGGCTTTTATCCCATGTGTTCACTCTCCAATGTCCTTGAAGTTATAGGATTTGATAATTACTAACTCAGGCTGTTACAGAAGTCGCAGTGCTAGAAGTTGCATTTGGTTAATGATTCATGATGTAAAGATCTAAGATTTTAAATTTTCACCTCAAAACATAATTTTACTTTTATTTCTCCAAGGGTGAAAGTAATATTCTCATCATTGGGGAACGAAGTATGGGATGATATGCTCAAATATAATTATTTCCTATTGAGCAAGGATTTTTTTTTTTTTTTGCTCCAGAAGCTTGTTATAACACAGCTTGTGACATAGATTTGGAAAATTTCAGTTTGAAACGTAGTATAGTATTACAGAAAAGTTCTAAAAAGAACACAGATAATAAAATAGGTTGATAGATAAATGTCCCCACCCAATATGAGTTTTGTTAAGGAAAAGAAAATAATATTATGAGTGTTAAGAAGGGTTTGTTGCACATGCTCAAGCCACCAAAGATGGAGACATCCATATGGGAAACAGCAGGCCTCTACTTCTGGGAGAAGACATTCAATGCAAACAGGAACAGACTCTTTCCATTGTCTGGGCAGCCAAAATAAATTGTATCTTTAAAACAACCAGACTTGGGAAGTGTGTGTGTGTGTGTGTGTGTGTGTGTGTGTGTGACCATCTGTCGATCTCTCTCTGTGTGTCTCTTTCATGTCTCTTTCTGTCTCTGTCTCTGTATTTCTCTCTGTGTATCTTTTTCTCTGTCTCTATCTTTCTGTCTCAGTTTCTCTGTGTCTTTCTCTGTCTCTGTGTCTCTGTCTCTCTGACTGTCTCTCTGTCTCTGTGTCTCTCAGTGCAATAGATACAGCAAGAACAAACACCTATGGGACCATGCTGTATAGAAAATGAATTAAACTGTGAACCTAATCCCTAGCTCCCAAAAATTGAGGTGGCACAATGAGAGATAATGCATGCCAGGTGTTGGGGAAAATGGGTGTTTATTCTTGCTGTATCTTTGAGGTAAATATTCCCTTGTAAATGGTAATCTGAATGTTAAGTGGGAGGCCCTAAAATTCAGAGAACATAATGGGGTCTTAAGGCAATCAATGACAAAAGAAACTAAACACCTCACCCCCCAATCCCTACCCCACTCTTAAGGGTATCAGAGAACCTTGGAGGAGAGGTAAAATGTAACATGCCTGATCTTCAGATGGTGGGAGCCAGGGTAGTCATTGTTGCATATGGATGCCTATGAGTTTAATTTCTATTCCAAGGAAAACAATGATCCAGCAACTTTCTAAAAGAAATCATAAATGTTTAAAAAAAGGTTTATTCACAGAATTTGATTGGGAGTATGCAATCTTGAAATCTAATGGGCAGTGATTTGAATTTAATTTCTGAGATACTTCAGTAATTCAGTTTTGCAACATATCTCTAATCACATAAATGTTCTTCCTTCTTTTTGTATCAATTGCTACCCATCCACATTTTCTCATCTGGTGCTATTCTTGTCTATGTACTTCTGTAAATCCTCCAAGTGTCCACTCAATGTATTGAAGGAGCTTTAAGTCTTTTAACATTTCTTGAGTACCAGCAGCACTCCTGGGCTATCTGTCTATTATTCCAAAGTCTCAATGCTTGATTAGCTCATCTCCTTTTCCAGTTCTACATTTCATGGGTAGTTTTTATGCCACTTACTACACATATCCTCATAGGTAATATGGTACAGCCTACTTATACCACTACTACACAAAACCTCATTTGCTCTTTGCATCAACTCTAATTTGAATTTTCTGGAGATCATGGTATTTTCTAGTCTGTAAGAATATAGCATCACCCAGAGAATTTTTTTAGCTACCTCTGTGATTTATTTGGAATTACAAACCCCTAGTTGGCAACTCCATCATCAATTGCTGAGGAATGCTAATATGTTTAGAAGCTTACCAAAAATCACCCAGCCAATAGGTGTCAGAAATGGAACCCAAACCCAGCTCATCTTTTACTCAGATACCATCTTTCTATCCACTTTACCACACTGTCCTCTCACTTTGAATATACTTAAATATTGAAATATGTCTGTGATATCATCAATTTGTTATTTTTCTCTTGAGTAATGTATATCCTAACCCTTTCCTTCCTAATAATCTCCACATCTTACTATAAATTGACAATGGTGGGAGGGGGGACCTGGAGACCTTATATGCTTTCTCCCTATGCTGAGGGTGCCAAGTGAATGTTCTGGCTGTCCACCTGCCATTCTTGCAATGTGAGGAGTCCATCTTCCCTTTCCATTTTTTACACTTCCTTGATGATACCTTTTACTCCTCTTCTTCAGAATTCCTTAATCATTATATGTTGCAGCCTGCTCACACCTACTATGTACTTATCCATTGCCCTCTCTGTGATATTCATTTTTAATTATTCAGTGAAAATTGTAGGTCATGTTTTGCCTCTGTATAGCAACACTAGTAGAATGTTAACATTAGAAAGATGGGTCTTTGCTTTCGTAGGAAACTTAGGGTCAATAATAAAGGAGTTTTGCAATTCAGCCTGTTTTTTTCCTCCTTTTCAGTTCTGAGCACAACTCATTGTCTGTCCCAGATATACACACAGATGACAAGTTCTCTCTAATGGTCAACAAATCCATTTTGCAATCTAAGCAACAGATGTTCCTCATCTACCTGCTCTTTCCTGTGTAGATGGACAAGCCAAACTCCTTTGACTGATTATAAAACTATTCGAGGAGGCTCTAGTATTTTAGAGCTTTCTGTAGTCAGCACAAGGTTATCCACAAACAGGAATATCTAAAGCAGCTAGACATCCCAAATAAATCTCTTTTTGGCATGAACTCAACAAGAGACTCCCTCTATTGTAGTGGCAAATAACACAGGTAATCATACATCTCCATGTTTTATGCATCACCTAACATTTATTGTCAGAGGTTTGCCAAATAGGATTATTTACATTATCAGGTCTTCCAAGAAATTTTAAATAATTTTGATATGTGGATAGAAGGCACCTTGTTGCAAAATAGTCTATAAATTGGCATTTTGTTCTATCCTATCAAATTAAAGAATATATACAATGAAATTTTAAATTCTTTTCATCTTTCAGCTGATGGTGAAATGAAAAAGATATGTTCCATTTTTTTTAGTGAGGCAATTGGGGTTAAGTGACTTGCCCAGGGTCACACAGCTAGTAAGTGTTAAGTGTCTGAGGCCGGATTTGAACTCAGGTACTCCTGACTCCAGGGCCGGTGCTCTATCCACTGCGCCACCTAGTTGCCCCTCCATTTTTAAATAATTCTTGAGTAATAAAGGCTGCTTTTCCTTACTTATACCCTTATTGAGGATGATCTCAATACATACATAGATGACTCAGAAAGTTTGACAAGATGGGAGAGTAAGCAGATAGGTTAAGTCATTACTGGTGTTCTCTGAGTCAATTTTTTTTTTTTTAATAATAATGAAGCCTGATTTTTTTCATGCTTTTGGTATCTTCTCTTTCAGATACCTTGTATATAAATTCCCCAAAGCCCTCACATTTATATTGTTTCCACGATAGATATCCACTACATTGACTTAGTCCAATATACTTGTTTTATCTGGTTTTGATCCACTTTTACCTCCTTTATAAGCACATATGCAACTGTGACATTTGGGTACAAGTGTGGAGGTTTCATTGTCCTTGAAGAACAAAAGTTTGTTATAATGATGTTTGTAATTTTCCCTGCTTATAGTCCTTTCATTTCTATCCCTCAATTGTTGTGGCTTGACCAATTAGTTGGATATACAGCCAAACTTTCTTTAAACTGGTTTTTAGCTGGCATTGATGCTTGCTGTTTTAGGAGATGATAGTACTCATGTTGTCTATCTTTTTTCTTCATAAGATTTAATAAAGGAGTTTATATTGTAACTTGGTATTGGTTTTGGAAGCCAATTCTTTCCATTTGGCAAGTAAGTCAAATCTTTGCTAACCCCGGTCTTTTTTGAGCGGAAAGACTATGCCATTTCCCAATTGCAAACTATTCCATGTTCTTCCTCCCAGTAAATTCTTGGCCTAATTCATTGTCATTCTGCCATGCAGGTTCAAGGTATTTAATACTGATAGACTAACTCAATTGACTTCTCATCCAACCATTTGTCATAATATGAACAATTGGCATTCTTTATCCATCTGCCTTTTCTTTTAGAGCAGATTTTCTTAACCAGGGATTTAGTTTTTAAAATTCTGATAATTATATTTGAATACAATTGTTTTCCTTCATAATCCTATGTATTTTATTTTATAGATTTAAAGGTACAATTTTGAAAAGGATTCCATAGGTGTTACCAGACTGGAAAAGGGGGTCCATGATACAAAAAAAGTTAAGAATCTCTGTGTTATGTCTTAACACTTTGTTAAAACACCTAAAATAGTACCGTGAATATAGAAAAACATAGTTATTTGTTCATCAACTTGTTAAATAGGATCTTGTGTAAATGAATATCAGATAAACTTTCATTTGGATCAAAATCTTTGCTTTATGTAGAAGTCTGATATTGCACAAAACAATTTCAACTGTCTGGTTCCACTGACTTCCCACATTCTACATTTTCAAACTTCAGAATGAGAATCTCCTTTATGAAGGTTTTCTTTCACCCCATTTTGAGCTGGGAAAAGTTCAAACTAGGTACTACACTCACAATAGATGCCAAAGTAGGTGAGTTAAAGGGTCCTCACTCCCTCATAGGGCTGCAAAGTCCTTATTCTCTCTTCAGCACAGAAATAACAGCAACTCACGCACTTATATGTTCTTGGTTTCACTTTTATTTAGTGAAAACCTCAAAAATATGTACCCACAGATGGCTGGTCTTTGTCTAGAACAAGAAAGAGGAGTTTTTGTGTCCCTAACTAATGTTTTTACAATTTTCCAGGGACTACATCACCCAAGGGTGACACAAAGTGTGTGGCATCAGTGGACAGTACAGCAAAGAATCTGGTGTGGTCTGATTTCATACCTCAGGCATTTCCAACAAGGTCATGCTTACAGCTTACCTTGCAAACAGAGTGGTGGCCTTGTACAGGAAAAGTCCCTTGTGCAATTTGGGGCTATAATAGACAAGCAAAAATGTCACTAATGTATGTGTATGTGACATTTAATACAAGTACTAATGTTTCTGCTTGAAATCAGCTATAATGCTCCTGTGTTGTTCTTGTAGTTGAGTCTCTCTGATAGCTATAATTTGTTCCTTAATATACCCATTCTCCCTCCTTTTACCAATCATATATTGTTTCAAAATTCATACATTATAAATTGTTAGAACTGGAAGAGACCTTAGAGATCACCTAGTCAAGAGGTTTTCAAGCTTTTTTGATCACGTAGTTCTATCATTAATGGGTTGGTGAGCAGCGTCTGAACATGTCACTCTCATACTTAATGAATTACAGTGCTTCCCTATGACACTGCAAAACTGGATCTGAGAATATCCTTCTATCAAAGAATTGCTCACACACAGGATCCAATCATAATTTAAGTAAAAGTTTTTATTATTCAGCACACAAAGGTATGACTGGAAAAAAAGTCTAAATTTCAAGTCTCTGATCAAAGGAAAAGGTGATAGTGTTATAGAGGAGAGAAGGGGTTGGGGGGAGAGACTTAGGACTGCAAAGTTACAGCTGTTTGCAGAATGAGGATGCTAGCTACTGGGGAGTGGGATACATGAAATAGTAAATATGCCACATTCCTAACTTGAGATTATTGTCACTACGTGGTCCTAATCACACAGCAAACACAAATGGCTCCCAATTAGACTCATGTGAAAGGGGCTAAAATTCTAGCTATACTTCTAAAATTATCTAATGAGTGGTCACCAATAAATTATAAGCTTTAGCATGAGTTTAAACTTTTAAGTGTTTATTAAGGAGAATAATAGTTTGGTGAAGAGAGAGAGAGAGAGGCCTAGATTCAGCTATTTCAGGGAGACAGCGTCTCCTGCTCTGCTCCCCCCTGAGGTCCTCATAAAAGAGAGCAAAAGAGCAAGTCTCACCCCTTCTTTGTCCCACAAGTCTCCTGTGAAATTGGGAACATCCCATCCACATACATACACATATCTCTAAGCTAATTGGTTGTTAGCTTTGATAGACAGTACTCACAAACAAACATCACTTCCTGACACCAAGGAACCGACCTTCTAAGCCACATGGCTTGCCCTCAGACGCCTTCTCCTCACGACAGAGCTTTCCTACAGTAACTCTCCAGTAGGTGGCATCACTCCAATTGTTACACATGGTATAAATTTCAAGGTGCCCAACTTTCTGGGTGTCCATGACATGTCTTCTTTGTTACCTGCTTGACTAGCCACTATCTGGTTAATTAACTACTTTGCTTTTCCAAGGAAAGAGTAAACTCTAATTGACCCCAGCAAGTTGATCAGCCATTTTTCTCAATAGTCAGTTTCCCCCTCAGGTCCAGAGCATCCCAACTTGGTCCTGGGACACCAACTTAATCTGAGAGGTTCTTCAACTCCTCTCACTGTGATAGAGTTACCAACCGGAAAACATCATTTCCTACAGAGGCTGTAGTAGCAGCCTGGTAGGCCTGGGTCCAGGTAAAGATGCTCTGATTGATATTCAAAGCCCTTCACAATCTTATGCCTGCTACTTTCCAGTCTTCTCTTATTCTACTCACCTTCATCATCTGTGATCCAGTGATACTGACCTCTTTGCTGTTCCTTACATAAGACTCTCCATGTCTTAATTATTTTCAATGTCTATTATCTATCCCTCAAATTCTCTCTTTCTTCATTTCTATCTCCTGGCTTTTCTGGTTTCCTTTAAGTTCCCCACTAAAATCCCACCCTCTATAAGAAACCTTTCTGATTCCTCTTATTGCTAAAGCCATCTTCCTGTTGATTGTCTCCAATTTATCTCCGATATAGGGTGTTGGTACATAATTGATTGCATGTTTTCTGTCTCTTTAGGTTGTCTTTTGCCTTTCTTTGTATCCCCAGAGCTTAGCTCAATGCCCAACACATAGCAGGCACTTAGTAAATGTTTATTGATTGGAATAAATTTTGTATATAACTATTATTTTAATTATATACATATGTTCTAAATCTTACTCAGAATTGACATTTTAAAGGATAAAACAAATAATTACTTTGAAAATATTTTATTCATTAGTAATACTAATTTTTTTTTGTTCTGAGGAGACAATTAAAGAAGCCAGAATAAATGCAAAAGGAAAAACATGTATGGGAAGTGGAAGGGGCATGTAAGGAGTCCTAAAGCTTATGGGAAGATCTGAGTTAGGTGAAGCCAGAGGGCTGTGTTGGGGCTTGGAGATACCTGGGTGAAAACAGAATAATGTGATAGCGAGTGGAGTGATGTGTTGTCTAAAGAAAGAGTCAGAAGAGAAAATGGATAGAAAGAGGAAATGAGTGAAATATAAAAAGGCTTTGGCGAAAAAAAAAAAAACCACTATACAAATGACTAAAATAAAGGGACTCTCTGAAAGACATGAAGCAAAGCTAGGGTTGGGAACCTGACAGGGCAATCTGAGAGACAGTTCCTTTCTCACAGTTATGTTGTCAGTCACACCCCACCCACATGTGGTTCTGACAAGGAAAAAAAATATAGACTGGAAGCAGGGAGGCCAATTAGGAAACTGTTACAGGAGGCTAGCCATGAAAGTGAAGCCTCATGCCAAACCTACATACTGGATTTCAGTCCTTATTAATAATGGCCCTTACTTACTATTTGATTTTTTTTTGGCCCAGTTTAATTTCTACACTTTGAAGGGATTGGAGAGAAGGGTGTGGGGAAGGGAGAGGGAACAAGCCTTGATTAAGAACCTACTATGCGCCGGGCAATGTGCTAAGCTCTTTACAAATATTATCTCAGGTCCTGAGCCTGAAGAGTAATGAAAATTCAACCACCTGATCTCCACTTTATCCTGAGAATCATATAGTCAGAGGTGATACTAATGAAAGAGATCTCCACATCTACCTAATGCCACCAGGATGTTTTCCTATGGTATGCAGACCCATCTTCTGCAGAGAGGTCTGTATTTCTCCCTAGAGTTTTGGTTCATCTGCTTCACAGTTTAAATCTGACAGATTGTGTTTCCTCATTGGTCCAAGTACATAGGGGCCTAGGATAACTGGTGAATTGTGGGGCATAATTAATTAACATCACTGGCATGACTGCAGCCATGGGAACTACAAAAGGCAATGCTTTTTACTCAAAGGATAAGCTCTTGGTTTTGATTTTTTTAAGCATGGGTTAGCCAGCAGGGGAGAGACTGAAATGTCTGCAACTCTAGTCACTGGAGTGGAATAATGTATGATTTTTTTAAGCATCTAGTTTGGTGAGCAGCAAATTGTAGAATAAGAATCACGGTGACCTTGCCTAACAATGATCTTTCCAATAGTTTTTATAGGGCAAACTGAGAGGGGATTGTCTGCTCCAGTGTGTGATGCCAGATTTGAACTCAGATCTTCCTGAATCCAGGGCCAGTGCTTTATCCACTGCACCACCTAGCTACCCCCTGGTTTCCTTTTTACTTTGACAGATTTCCATTGGATCTTCTGGCCCACCTAACACCCTTCTCCCTTTTTCTTCCTTTAAAAATAAAAATACAAAAATATGTTCTGTTATCAATTATTTATATCTCTAGGTTCTAGAAATATAAGGTGGGGGACTTATGTATTAATAACTAGAATTTAAGGTTACAGAGCACATTGAATGAATTATCTTATTTGATCTTCAAGTTCTACAGTTATTATAATGCTCATTTTACAGATGAGGGAAACTGATCTCAAGAAAAAAAAATGCCTTGACCTGGATCTTGAGGAAAACCTTATCCTTAACTATGTAATGAAAGGTGTTTTTTCTCATACTAAAGGAATCTTAGGAATTAAACAGGAAGTGATAGAGAGATCAGGGCTCTTCTCAAAGCCCTTGAAGGCAAGCTTTAGATGGACCCCCATTTTACAGATAAGGAATTAAGGTCTGAAGAGATTCTTGACCCATATTGATTAGTTAGTGAGTATCAGAGCCAGGATTTGGAGGCAGCCCCTTACTCCATCCCTAACCCTAAATTCAGAGCTCCTCCTGCTAAAAGGATAGCTATCTAGCATTTATAAAGTACCTCTAGGTTTGCAAATCCCTGCTACATGGACTAACTCATTTGATCCTTATAGTAACCCTGTAAAGTAGAAACTATTTTTACCCTTGTTTTACAGAGGAGTTAATTAACTGAGGCCAAAAAAGGGTGTCACTTACCCACAGTCACATGATTATTAAGCATCCAGAGACAGAATTCAAAATCATCTTCCTGATTCCAAGGCATATCTTACCACTAGACCCAGATGACTCTGGAGGAGAGAGTGAGGCTGGTGACTTTGCACAGCCCTCCCTCACTTAAATTCAATTCACAGCAAGTCATGACATCATCTCCCAATGTCATAGTCCTCTTCAAGAACGAAGGACAAACCACAACCTCTATTTAGTGTTCCACTTAGTTGTACCATAATGGCTCCTGTGTAATAGCAATCAGTTACTTAACAAGCATGAGAACCATGAGAGCATGAGAACCATGGGATAAGATTCCATGGACAATTTTGTACACTTATATAAAAGCATTGACCAGCTATGAGAAGATAATAAAAAATCACCCTGCTCACTAATGTATCACTGCATGACCTTGGGCTCAGGATTCCCTTTTAGACTGAACCAAATACCATTGGTTTGTTGGGAATCTGGGCTAGGTACATCACTCTATACACAATAATTAAACCATTTCTCCATGACCTTTCCTGCATACTGTATGATTGGAATGGTAACTGGGTGAAGTTGTGTTTATCAAGTGGATTTCTTTTAGCATTAAAAAAAGCCATCTTGTGGGACCAGAAGAGCCCAGGCAGAATTTGTAAGCAGACTTAGAAGCTGATGAGAAAAGCAATAAGCTGTTGTGAAATGTCCTGCATTGTAAAATATCCCCAGGGACCTCATCTTGTAAACATTACTATGCAATGTGAATTAAACACCCAGCACTTCATGCAGGGAGCAGCAGCAGTCTGGCATTGCAGAGTTGATTACCATCGTAACTGGGGGCTCTGATTTTCCAAAACATCCTATTGGTGTTATAGGACCAATACAGGTGAACTGCCCTACCAAAATAGCTCTGTGCTAGAGGAGGAGAATAGAGTGGCAGAAGGACAAATGCTGAAGATTGCACCAAGAAGGCCATTGGGCAGAGCGTGAATCCTGTTCTAAATGACTTCCATATTGATTTGGGTCACTAGGTATGTGGAATGGGGGGAGGGAAGGGCATGGTGTCATATAACTGATTCTGTCACTACCACAAAATATGAAGGCATTTATTTAAAGCAGTGGGAATCCATAATAAAGCGAACAAAGAACCAGAGTCGGAGATCCTCAGGAAGGGAAATACAGGTCATTGGTAAAATGGATGCATTGAATAAGGAAATGAAAATGAGGCAAAGAATAAGGAAATGAAAGCAGTGGAATGAATATATTAGTCCTCCTGACCCTCGAGCCCAAACCTAGACCAGGATGAAATGAAATGTTAGAATCTATGTTTTATTAAACCAGTCAATTTCCTCTTACTCTATCTTTTAAAAATGTTTTCCAGATATTTCCTTTTGATATCATAGTTGTTTCTCTTTTTTACTTATAAATATTTTATTTTTTCTACTTTCATGAAAAACAATTTTTAACATTCAATTTTAAAAAATTTGTATTCTAAATTCTCTAACTTATTCTCTTCCCTCCTCCCTCAGAAGGCAAACAATTATAGATTACACAGGGATAGTCATGCATAACATATCTCCATACTGTTGTCCTTCAACCTTCATACTCAAAGAGGACCAATGACACCAAAATGTTGGGGTTAAGGTACAGTGTGTTTGACTCTGGCTAATCAGTCCAATATGTACTTGCAAGACTCCACCATGGGTCCAGCACAAATTGTTTGAACATTTGGGATGGAGATGTCTCTAGATTTGTGTATTTCATGTTTCCTTTTTGCTACTGTGATTCTGCTTTGTTCACAAAACACAGGGCCTTCTTTGATGTAGGCATACCATGTTGGGTAGTACTGTGCCAGGATCTCCCATGTCTCACAATCAATACTAAGTCCTTCAGAGAGATTTTGAGAATGTCCTTGTACAAATGTACCAATTCTGACTGCTGTGTGCATACTTGCCTTGTGCAAGTTCTCCATAAAATGGTCTTTTAGGTAAATGCACATTTGATATTTGGGCTACATGGCCAGTCCATCAGAGTTGTGTTCTCTGCAATAGAGTTTGAATACTTGAAAGTTCAGCTCCAGAGAGAACCTTAGTGTCTGGAATTTTTCTTGCATGGTAATCTTCAGAAGCTTCCTAAGACAATTCAGATGGAAGGGATTGAATTTTCTGGCATGGTGCTGGTAGACTGTTCAGGTTTCAAAGGTATAAAACAACGAAGTCAGCACAATGGCTCTGCAGAACTTCAGTTTGGCATGCAGCCTAATACATTTTCTCTCTTATACTTTCTTTCAAAGCCTTTCAAATACTGAGCTACTTCTGGAAACACATACATCAATTCCATCATCTATGTGGATATTCCTGTAAAGTTCACTGCCAAGATAAATGAAATTGCCCACAGCATTCAAAATTTCTCCATTTGCTGTAACTGATGGTTCAAGTATGGATAGTGAAATTCTGGCTGGTGGAGAACCTCTGTTTTCTTGTCATTGATTGTCAGGCCAAAATGATCACAAATGGCAGGGAAATGATCCATATTCTGCATGGAGTACATAATCATCTGTAAACAAAAAGCCATTCACCAAATATCCTTCAACTTTAGTCTTGGCTTTTAGCCTTTTCAAGTTAAATAGTTTATCATCAGTGCAGTAGCTGATCTTGATACTATTTGGTCCTCATTAAAAGTGTCTCACAACATCATAAAAAACATCATGTTAAAAGGCATGGGGGGGTGGGGCAGCTAGGTGATTCAGTGGATAAAGCACCAACCCTGGATTCAGGAGGACCTGAGTTCAAATCCGGCCTCAGACACTTGACAATTACTAGCTGTGTAACCCTGGGCAAGTTACTTAACCCCCATTGTCCTGCAAAAAAATTAAAATTTAAAAAACTAAGCTGCGGGCAGCTAGGAGGCACAGCAGATAGAGCACTGGCCCTGGATTCAGGAAGACCTGAGT
Organism: Dromiciops gliroides; assembly: GCF_019393635.1. Taxonomy (NCBI): domain Eukaryota; kingdom Metazoa; phylum Chordata; class Mammalia; order Microbiotheria; family Microbiotheriidae; genus Dromiciops; species Dromiciops gliroides. Next base: position 385,181,424 of record NC_057863.1, read on the forward strand.
TCAGATCTGACCTCAGACACTTAACACTTACTAGCTGTGTGACCCTGGACAAGTCGCTTAACCCCAATTGCCTCACCAAAAAAAAAAGGCATGGGAGCAAGCACAGAATTCTGTTTTATTCCATTGGTGACTGGGAAAGTGTGAGAGCATTGGTCTTTATCCAGAACCTATGCAAGTATGCCATCATGAAACTGGTATACAATACTAATGCACTTCTCCAGGCAATCAAATGTCACTCTGATCTCCCACAAGCCCTCATGACTGACAGTAAAAAAGGCCTTGGTCAGGTTGACCAACATTGTGCACAAACCTCTGTTCTGCTTCTGCCATTTCTCTGAGAGTTGCCAGGCAGCAATCACCATGTCGACCATTCCTTGGTCTTTTTGAAGCTGCATTGGCTCTCAGTTAGATGACCATTGTCCAGGTGAAGGTTCAGACTATTAAGGAGGACTCAGGGAGGAATCTTTCCAGCAATAATTGAGAGACCACCCACCTGTGATGGTCATAGGACAATCTGTTTCCTATTCTTTTATAGAGACGAACAATGGAAGCATCCTTGAACTCCTGCAGGAAAAACCTCCTTTTGCCATATAAACTGGAAGATTTCAGTGAGCTTTTATATGAGCAGTGCTTTGTAGATCTCTAATGGGATAGAATCAACACCAAGTACTTTGCCACATGAGAGGAGCCTAATAATATTCAATACCTCTTGGTTTGTTGCTGTTGACATAAAATTGAATCTTATGTACCTTTTTTATTGAACCAAGAATCCTGCATCTTTCAAAGCTTCACTTGAACTTTACTTCTGATGGAGTTAAAGATTTCCTTTATAGAGAGGGAGAAACTTCCTTGCTAGCAAACCCTGTGGAGTTTTTGTTTTTCATTTAGCAGCTTCTGAATTTCCCCATTATTCTCATCAAAACAGTCTTAATGTTTGCAAGTGTTTTGACCCATTCGAGCAAATCTGGTGTCATATCTTAAGTCTCTGAAAGGTACCAACTCCTTTTCTGCTCTACTGTTGCTAACTGTATGTTGACTCAGCTTTTTCCCAAAGTTAGCAATGAATTATTCATGCTAGGAAAAGCATTCTAATATGTTGACATTAAGTTTCCTGACAATTGTCTTGCCTTGGTGTCTCCACTTTTGCTGAATGTGAATGATTTGCATAGATAGGATAAGTCTATGATTGGTCTAGCACTCTGCATCACACATCACTTACATCACTCTCTCATCCTGCCTTTCCCTTCTCCATTCAAGGATGTAGTCTATTAAATGTTAGTAATTTCTGCAAGAATGTATCCATGAAGTCTTGTTGCATTTACATAAATGGAAGATGGTGTTAGTGATGAGGTCATTGGATGTACAAGACTTCAGTACTAGTGACCATTGATGTTGCTGTTTCTGACTCTATTTCTATCAAGGATTCTCTGCCATGTTTGATAGTCTATACTTACACCTTAAATGACAAGCTTCTGCTATTTTGGCACATGGATGACTTGAATCTCCAGGTCTTTGTAAAATCAGGATTTGGCATGGTAAGAGCATATGAACCAATGATAATGGCATGGCACTTTCCTCAAAGTGGAATTCACATTGCCATAAACTTGTCATTTTCTCCTTTTAGGAGGCATACAAACTTGCAGACTAGATTAGATATGATTGCAAAATCTATGCCAGTTTCATGGCACTGATCATCACAGAAGGCCACTACAGAAAAAACAGGTATCTAGCTCTGACTTGGGTAAGTTAGACTTCATTTTCTAGCCATGTTTCACTCAGGGATGCTATTTGAATGCAATACCTTGGTGACACAGTGGATAGAGCGCCAAGCCTGGAGTCAAGAAGACTCCACTTCTTGAGTTCAAATGCAGCCTCAGACACCCTGTTTGCTTCAGTTTCTTCATCTATAAAATGAGATGGAGAAGGAAATAGAAAACCACTCCACTATCTTTGCCAAGCAAAGCCCAAATGGGGTCACAAAGAGTTGGACATGACTGAGAAATGACTAAATAACAACAACAAAGCCTGCAGAGTTCTCTCACAACAAGAGCTATTCATCTTTCATGTCTCCTGGTTTTCATGTCATCCAGGAGAATACACACAGTGCATGTACCATTGGTGAGTAGAACCATCTTTGCAAAAGTTTTTGTATTTTTTTTGTGTTTTGACCACAGCATAGAATCTCTACCTGCCATAGTAAGAAGAACATGGCTGAGTGAAGAAGGCAGGATTTTTTTTTATCACAAAAGTATTTTATTATTTTCCAGTTACATATAAAGGTAGTTTTCAACATTTGTTTTCATAAGATTTTTAGTTCCAAATTTTTCTCCCTCCTTCCCTTCCCACCCCCTTCCCCAAGACAGAAAGCAATCTGATATAGGTTACATATATTCAATCACATTAAACATTTCTACATTAGTTATGCTGTGTAAGAAGAATCAGAACACAAAGGGAAAACCTCAAAAAAGAAAAATAAACAGCCATAAAGTAGAAACCATATGGTTCAATCTGCATTCAGAATCCAGAATTCTTTTTTCTGGATGTGGAGAACATTTTCCATCATAAGTCTTTTGGGATTGTCTTCTATCATTATATTGCTAAGAAGATCAAAGTTGGTCTATCACAGGTGATCATCGCACAATATTGCTGTTACTGTGTACAAAGTTCTCCTGGTTCTGCTCACTTCACTCAGCATCAATCCACTTAAGTCTTTCCAGGGTTTTCTGAAATCTGTCTGCTCATCATTTCTTACAGCACAATAGTATTCCATTACATTCATATACCACAACTTGTTCAGCCATTTCCTAATTAATGGGCATTCTCTCAATTTCTAATTCTTTGCCACCACAAAGAGAACTACTATAAATATTTTTGTACATGTGGGTCCTTTTCCCTTTTCTATGATCTCTTTGGGATATGGACCTAGTAGTGGTATTACTGGGACAAAGGGACACAGTCCCATAGCCCTTTGGGCATAGTTCCAAATTGTTCTCCAGAATGGTTGGATCAGTTCACAACTCCACCAGCAATGCATTAGTGTTCCAATTTTTCCACAGCTTCTCCAACATTTATTATTTTCCTTTTTTTTCATATTAGTCAATCTGATAGGTGTGACCTGGTACCTCAGAGGTGTTTTAATTGGCATTTTTCTAATCAATAGTGATTTAGAGCATTTTTTTTTCATATGGCAATAGATAGTTTTGATTTCTTTATCTGAAAGCTGCCTGTTCATATACTTTGACCATTTCTCAATTGGGGAATAACTTGCATTCTTATAACTTTGATGTAGTTCTGTATATATTTTAAAAATAAGGGCTTTACCAGAAATATTGGCTATAAAAATGTTTCCCAGCTTTCTGCTTCCCTTCTAATTTTGGTTGTATTGCTTCTATTTGTACAAAACCTTTTAAATTTAATCAATTCTGTGTGTACAAAAACTTTTTTAATGTAATCAAAATCACCAATTTTACATTTTACTTATTGTGTTTTTATAAGTTTTATTTTCTTCATTATTTTCTGTGCCTCCTTTACCAAGTTATTGGCTTTTTTCATTATTTTCATCACTCTCATTTCTTTTCCCAATTTTTTCCTCTCCCTCTCTTACTTGATTTTTGTTGTTGTTGTTGTTGTTTTTGAGGGGAAATGGGGGTTAAGTGACTTGCCCAGGGTCACACAGCTAGTAAGTGTTCAGTGTCTGAGGCCAGATTTGAACTCAGGTACTCCTGAATCCAGGGCCAGTGCTTTATCCACCGCACCACCTAGCTGCCCCTCTTACTTGATTTTTTAAATCCTTTTTAAGCTCTTCCAGAAATTTTTCTTGGACTTGGGACCAATTCACATTTGTTTTTGAGCTTTTGCATTTACTCAATTTGACTTGGTAGTCTTCATTGAAGTTTGTATTTTGATCTTCCCTGTAAGCATTATAACATTCTATGGCCAGGTTCTTTTTTTGTTGTTCATTCATTTTTCTAGACTGTTTCTTGACATTTTATGTTAAAGCATGGCTCTATTCCAGAGGTAGAGTGGTCACTGTCCCAAACTTCAGGTTTTTTGAGCTGGTGTTTCCAGAGATAGTCCTGGGTGTCTCTGTGTTTTCAGTTCTTCTATTAACAGACTTAGAATCTATAGTAGGCTACTGATTAATCACAAGTCAACAAACTGGAGTCACAGTTAGGAAGGCTTTAGGTTTTGTTCCCCTGCCCTTGAGTTCTAAGACAAAATGGTATATCTAGCTACTTACTTGATCCAAATTATATGTCTACTTACTATTCTAAAAGACACCTTCTAGATGATGGCATGGAACTTGTACACATTTATCTTGCACATATTTTTTATGTTTATATCTTCATTACTTTATAACAGCCATCCATCTTGAGAGTGATTTTCCCAGATTAAGACTGTCCCATTTCAAAAAGCTATCTGACAGCTTGATCCCTACAAAACCCTATAAGAAATGCAAAGTAAATATTATTATCCCTATTTTATAGATGGGGAAAGTAAGGCATAAAGCATTTCAGTGAATTATTCAAGGCCACACAAGCTAGTTAATAGGAAAACTGCTCCCAGAAGTCAGACCAACTGATTTCAATTTCATTGCCCTCTCTTCTAAACCATGTTGCTTCAGTTTCTTCCTTTTTCACAACAAATTTGTCATCAACTTAAGTTTTATAAAATGTGTTCTCATAGGGCAGTAGGGCAAGGTACTGACAACTAAATTTCTACATGACCCATGGATGAAGGGAAAGAAGGGCAATTAAATTACAGCAGATTATACAAATAAATAGGCCATTTGAGTCATGAACCCAAAGAATAGGTCTTGAGCTGGAATTTCGATGGAGTCAATAAGGAAAGACAAAATATGGAGAAGTACAAAAAGAAGTCCCAGACCAAATGTTATTTAAGAGGGCCACTGCTGTGTAGTCCATAAGAGAAGTAGGCACTAGATACTCAGAAGAGGACCATAGCTGACTGGAGTGATCAGAATACATGACAGTGGGCCTTATGGGATGAGTAGACAAAGAGGAAGAAGGAAGGCATTCCAGCAGCTAGGTAGTGCAGTGGATAGAGTACGCGCCCTGAAGTCAAAAGGGCCTGAGTTCAAATCTCACTTCAGACACTTACTAGTGTGACCCTGGGCAAGTCACTTAAACCTAATTGCCTCAAATATCCAGGGCCATCCCCAGTTGCCCTGATAGATATCTTGCCACTGGACCCAGATGACTCTGGAGAAGAGAGTGAGATTGATGACCTTGCACAGCCCTCCCTCACTTAAATCCAATTCAGTGCAAGTCATGACATCACCCTTGTGACAATACCATGGACTTCTTCAAGAACAAAGGACAAACAACAACAACAATCATAGGAGTGTTGTGGGAAAATATTTTGCTAACCTTGAAATATATAAATGTGAGTTATTAGACTTGTTATTCCAGGTGAGAAAAGAAAACCTTTCAAGGAACAGAGTTGAAAGTAAGTATGCCATGCTTCTGGAATATCTAGATCCACTTGTTATTTTAAAAATGGGGTCTTTTAATTTTTTGAAAGTCAATTTATTACCTGTAAAATGAGAAGGTTAGATTAAATGATAGCTAGGGACCTTTCCAAATATAACCCCATGATACTATGATCCCTAATAATGAATAGGGAAGAAGAAGATAGGAACCTATTTTTTTTCATAATTAGTAGACTACAAGAAAAGGTTTTATTAACATGGCAGTGGGGTAATAGGAGAATCCCATGAATTTCACACGAATTTGAGTCATAATTTCCCCCACAGGGAGATTGAGGGCTGAAAGAAAATAGCATAAAAATATGATAAAATAAGGAATTAAGTGGGCTGGGAAAGGGAGAGGGAGGGACGTGTAAGAGACATGGCAGGCTTGGAAAAAGAATAGTCAAAAACAAAACAAACATATTAGGGAGGACTGTTTATGACATAAGGAAAATGCAAAAATGAAAAGACCCAAGGATCTGAATCTGAACTTGGCAAAGAGAAGAAGGGGAAAGAATTGACAAGGTGGTTCAATTATAGTTAATTAGTACAGATTTCAATTCTTTTTCCTTTTTTCATCTTTAAAGAGAGAAAAGTAGAGCAAAGAAGCATAATAATAGCATGCAATAGGAAGAAAACAAACCTTACTATTAAAACTGTGAATAGGAAGAAGATTAAATTGCCTATAAAATGGAGGAGAATGAAAGGATATTTCAGAAAATAAAACCCAACAATTTATATTTTTAGGCAATACAATGAAAATAGAAAATCATGCAGACTTAAGTGAAGAAGAACCTATTGCACCTCAGCTGTTTTTTTTAATAGGGAGGAGAAAATGATCAGAGATAAGACAATAGTAAAAATAGAAATGTTTAAGATAGACAAACAGGGAGTCTAAATGATACTTAAAGGTACCAGTAATAAAAATATCAATATTAAATATATATTAAACAAATGACTTAGAATCTCATTACTTATAGGAAAAGCTTTCTGAACTACAGAGAAAGCTAGACAGACCACTAAATAATATTCCCTTTTCAGACTGAGACAAACAAGAAAGAAATCAAGGATCTAATAATGATATTACAAAAATTAAATATGATAGACTTTTGGCAAATATTAAATTAGAGTCCCAAGAAATATCTATGTTTTTATATGTCCATACATATATTTCTCATGTTTGCATGGCACATTGGCACAGTTACAAAAATTACCCATGTATTAGGCATAAAATATTCATAAACATGCAGAAAGGAAGATATATTGACCTTTACAGAATATAATAAATATGACCTTTACAGAATATAATAAAAATAAATTTTATTCAATAAAAGAAATTTGAAGAAAGGAATCAACTATAGAATCAGACTAAATAATGCAATCCTAAACAACTAAATTAAAATGAAAATTTATAGAGATGATAAATTATTGGAAAGAAAGTAACAGCAATGAGATAAAACCAAAATGAGGTCAAGTAGTCCTTAAAGAAAAATTTATATTTCTACAGGTATTGACCAAAAAATTATATCAATTCATTAGCTATAGAAGTAAAAAAAAGACTAGAATGATAAATTCATAATTTATAAAAATACAAAAGTCCAAATTCTGAAACATCAAGGAAGAGGTAAAATTGGGGAAAAATCTAATGAGAAGATAAATAAAGTTAATTAATAGGCATAATCAGGGGTGCCCTCTCTGATTATCTATAACTATAGTATAACTATAGTATACACAGAGAAGCAGGTCTGGAATTGAGGTCTTCTTGATACCACACTTGTCCTGGTCCTTTCAGGTGGCCTATACATATTAGCTTGGTGCTAAAAGACTTAGTGAGTTGGGGATGATATAACAAAACTTGGATTGTTTCTTAGTCCCTTGTTCCTCATATTGGCAAAGGTAGAGGTGACTGCTTCAGGGAGGATTAGTCAATGACCTGGGAAGAACTGCCCATGGACTGACTATTAAAGGAAGTCACTCCACCCTTTGGGCTACTCTTTCTTCCTATCTCCTGAACAAGTGTGGCATATAGCTCTGCCACCCTAGATATCACATTAAGAGTGGAAGAGGGGTCAACATTCTTACTCTACCATAAATGGAAATGTTTGCCTAAGGCAGCTAGTAAATGTGCTGCCTTAGGTGAGCTTGAGACTGGATGTCAAGGCTCTATTTTCCTCTTCTTTGTGATTCTTTCCTGAGCATGGGTTACTGATTGGCAATACTGAAATGAGCTTTTCTAGCTTTAGAGGCAACCTTGTAAGTCCAAGAGGATCTCCTGGGTTTTTCTGTCAGAACTTAGTGGCAACAGAATTGTTCTGCCTCTATACCTTTCTTGGAGAAGATTGTGAGGGTACTAATAGATTACCCAGGGTTTTTTGCTTCAACCCCAAATGCCAAGTGTTACATCATTAAGTAAGTACATGTAATCTACAAGAAAGGACCAAGAGAAATATGTCACTCTGTCACTGGAAGGGATCTAACTCTAGGTATGTTGCATGGCATATACCATATTGTAGAATCAGAAGGGTGTTCCTCTTTATACCCATTATATTATGGGGTCTTGTGTGTGTGTGTGTGTGTGTGTGTGTGTGTATAAATATACATTTGCATGCATGTTTATAGTTAATTATATATAAGATAGGGACTAGATCTGCCATTTCATTGTTATAAGGGACTTTCAGGTAAGAAGACTCCTACTAATTCAGTTCAGCACCTTCTCAGCAATTTAAAGTCTTTTTTTTTTAAAGTTGCCTAGAGTATTGAAAGGTTAAACAACTTTCCCAGGGTAACACAGTTGGTATGTATAAGAGATGGGCCTTGAACCCCAGGCTGCCTCACAAAGTGATGAATTCTCTATTTCTGAATGCCTTTCAACCATCATTGGATTATCACTTGTCAGGGATATTGTGAAAGATACAAGTGTACTGAGAAAATATTGGACTAGGGGCTTTTAAGGCCTCTCTTCCAGCTATAAAATTTTATGATTGTAGGTAGAACACACAATAAAAGAAATGCAGACAGATTTTGATTGCTTAGATAATTAGGTGAGAAGATAGAGAAAATATATGTTTTTCTCTTCCACTGAAGTACCAAATAATTAGCCCAGGAGTCAAGATATGTTCATCTCAACACATAAATGAGTAAAAAACATTTAGAGGATGGAGAAAAAAATAATTGAAAACACCAGTCAAGTTCAAAAATATAATCAAAAGCCAAATGGAGATCAAAGTTTTGACAGAGAAAAAGAATAAACTTGCAAAGAACAGAACACTAAGGGTATCAGACAGCAGGGATTTTTGATGAGCTACACACTGTACTGACTTTTACTAAAGTGTTCTTTCTCATTGGAGGGAAGGAATCAGCACTGGCCTCTATGGTAAAAAAGAGTTGAACGCATACTACTGAAATGGTTTTTGAAGGACCGCCAGTTTTTGAAGGACCGCCCTTTCAGGGAGGAGACTGTGACGAACAGTCGTGCGCCTGCTGCTGCCCAGGAGAGCATGGCCAAGGACACCACTTCTGGGGCGCCAGCTTAAAAATGAGGAGAGAATGGAAGTGCTCTCTCTCCCTCTCAGCACACACACGCTGGCTCAGGTTTGATGGGGTGTTCGGGTGATCGGCTCTGGTCCTCGGTGGCAGCACGCGCTTGACCCTGGTTCTCAGCCTGAGAGGTGGCTTTGGGATTCAGTGAGTTTATAAAAGAATATAGACTAAGCTTTGATCTAAGACTATTCATTTGTATTTCTACTTTCCTATTTCCCTAATCAGTATCACCTGTTTGTTGGTTAATTAATTCCCAAACAATAAAAGCTAATTAATCCCTCTCTAATTAAAGCTCAGAGGCTTCTCTCTCTTACTGGTCTGGGAGATATATAAGGGAAAGGTTAAAGGGGAGTTTAATGCTCTTATATCCAATTTTAAATCTCACACCTCCAAGGGGGAATGAGGAAGAAAAGTTATGAAGAACTTTGAAGCAAGAAGTTACTGGATCAAGAACTAGACTTGGAGCTTTGGGCACAAAAGTTATCATCTAAGAACAAAGTCCTTGGTTCACCATTACCTCCCCATTCCCTACAAAGCCATAAGCAGATAGAATGTTTAGGTGATATGAAGGTAAAAACCAAATTCCCTATGGGTGTTGTCTTAGCAAGTAGTTTCCTTCCCATTTTAGAAAAAGGAAAAACTGAAGTTTCCTGGAGAAGTTAAATTGTAGCCCACACTAAAGCAGTGATAGCTTCCTCCATGACGGTATGCTATTCACTAGCTGCCTTTGCTATCAGAGACAGTGGGGGACAGAAGAACTAGTCTTGCTGCCAGGAGAGGTAGGGTTGTCACCATTAACCTCTCCAAGCTTCATTTTTCCATTGGTAAAATGAAGGTAATGATATTTGCATTTGTTGTTGTTCAGACATTTTAGTTATGTTAGTCATGTTCAAATCTTGAAAACTTGAAACCAAATTATTTTTGGGACCTGGGAAAATCACTTAACCCTGTTTGAGTCACTTATCCATCATCTGTTAAATGAGATGGAGAAGGAAATAGCAAAGCACTCCAGTATCTTGGTCAAGAAATTCCCGGTCACTGGGTCCATCCCTGCATCACTCAGTTCTGTTTGTGCTGCAGCCGAAAGAACTTTCCATGATGCTGTGTGGAGGACTCTCGGACACCGAACCAGCCACAGCTGAGATGCAGCAGATTGCAGACCAGGTAAAGGCAGAACTTGAAGAGAAAGAAAATAGCAAGTTTCCAATCTTTAAGACTATAGAATTTAAAAGTCAATTGGTTGCTGGAACAAACTACTTTATTAAGGTTCATGTTGGTGATTAGGAATTTATACATCTTCGAGTATTGAAAAGTCTCCCTCATGAAAACAAGCCATTTTCTCTAACCAGATATCAAACCAAGAAAACCAAGACTGATGAACTGGTCTATTTTTAATGCACCAATCTAAAGAGTAGCCCTTTCTTCTTTTATATGGGTACATTGTATACATCCCATGGGAAGGTATTAAAATTTGAAACAATAAAAGAAATCTGATTTAATTAAAAAAAAAGAAAGAAATTCCCAAATGGGATCACCAGGACTCAGATGCAACTTTAAGTACTAAACAAGTTCTACTAAGTGGTGCTGTGGGAGGTAGAAGGGAGGGGAAAACATAAGAAGAAAGAATTTCAACAGAATAACCATCTAACATAAAATAGATTACTCATGTATGGTATAGCTAGACACAATATGGAATTTGGTCCATTCTATTTCCATGGGAGACTGGGATTTTTACTTTTTAGAGGAGCAAGAGGAAGTCCATGGTGGGATGCTCACTCCTTCACTTTCCTATTTCTAAAAGGAACATTAGAATTTTATCTATCTACTGCACCTCAATCATTTGTAATCAAAGAATATGATGCTCTCTTTTAGGGATCTAGACTAAATTCACTTTCCTTAGTTGGGGTAATGGGAAGGGTAATGAGTAGTTTATTCTCACCAATTTAGGTAAGAAGTGCTCTGACCAAGTACTTAGGACACAAAAACTAGTCTCACAAAGCAAAATCCAAGCAAATAGTAAACAGAAATCAGAAAATATACAAATTGGAGTAGACAATATAATACACAAGAGTAAATTAAGTAATATAATACACAAGATGACATTATTCATCTTGAGAGTGAAATAAGAAATCTTAGACTAACCACAGAAAGAATGATCTCACCAGAAAAGTCCATTCTTGGTTGTCTCTGAGAGAGCTGAGACTCAAAGAAGATGTTGGGGCAGAAGAGATGGCTGCCCTACTTTTCTCTGAATCCAGGGAGATTTCCCATTTGCCATTCAAAAGTTTGAGTCTTACATTTTGCTTTTCCTCTCTCCACAAATACAAAGTGTCATCGGCTCAGAGCTATTTAAGCCAATTCTGACTCCTCCATATTGCAATATACATTATCCAAGAGCTATCTTTCAGGGAATTGTCCCAAGCTGCCTTTGGGTGGATATTAACAATACCTGAAGTAAACAGGACATACTTTTTAAGAAGAGAAGAGCAGTAATCACTTGGAGATCAGGAAAGGCTTCACTTAGGAGGTGGCACCTTGAAAGTAGCTAAGAATTCCAAAAAGGCAACATGAGAAGGTTGAATATTCCATGAATGATAGCAACTATACACATAAAAAAAGAATTTCTCATATATGCTTTTAAATGCTGTAAATGTATCATAGTCCCTCATGTGTGCTATCTCACATGATTCTCATAAATGCTCTTTAAGTAAGGTAGAACAGGAATTATTTTCTCTATTTTACAGATGAGAAAAATGAGACACATAATGATTAAATGCATTAGCTGTAGAAGGCAGAACTAGAATTAATGGATAGAAGTTATTAGAAGATAGATTTGGGGGGTAGCTAGGTGGCACAGTGGATAAAGCACCAACCCTGGATTCAGGAAGACCTGAGTTCAAATCGGGCCTCAGACACTTACTAGCTGTGGGACCCTGGGCTGGTCGCTTAATCCCTGTTGCCATGCAAAAAAAAAAATTGTCAAGAATAATAACTTTCAGACATTTCAAGCTACCTAAAAGTGGAATAGTCTACCTTCAAAACCTGTGAAACCCTGATCAGTAGAAGTATTTAATCAGCAGTTCAATGGCCACCTATCAGAAATTGGTAGAGAAGATTCTTGAAATGCCCTAATCCATAGTACCTTGGATACTCCAACACCAAGATAGGGAATAGAACCCCTTTTAGTTGAACATAGCCTGAGTCCATATGGATAATTATATCCCAGATGGTAGAGCTCCCTTGGCTAAAGTATTTCTTGCCTCAGGTTTGGTTCCCCAATGTCAGAAGTGTATTCCTCTGCTTAGGACTTCCCTTGTTGAAATCAGTGGGTAGTGCCTGTCAGCAAAAGAGTTTTGGTTCTCTCTTCAAGGAATCATGTGCCATGTTCACTGCCCCCCCACCTCCAATTAAATGAAGTCTTTTAATTAGGTTGCTAAGACATCTCTTAGAAAGTGTGTAGTAGAATTGGTAAAGAATTTAATTTCAAAAAATCAGGGCTTAAATCCTAACTCTGCTATTTGCTATGTGATTATGGTCTTCAAAAATTCTTTAGCTTCTCTTACAAGATGGAAATGAGCCACTAACAATTACTTACCCTTTAAAACTGGGGAACAGGCAATTTCTAGTGTAGGCCCCTCAAGGATTCATGACCTTTTGAAGTGGTGAATGCAACCAAATGCAACCACTCAAACTCTGAAAGGGGTAAAACCTTAATATTTTACTATCTAGGGATATTACAAACTATAATTTCATCAAGTGGGCTGAGAGGACTCAATTGATTAGGGTTCTGCTGGTCAACTCAATTCCCTTGCCCTGATACATAAAAAAACAAATGACTTTGTTGTTGGGAGAAATTTTAACATAGGCAAAAATGTAAAAGAAAGGACCTAAGAATAGAGGTTGTAACTGCATTTGGTCCATGGGATCTTGGAGGTTGAAAAAAATCTTTCTCACCTCAGCTCCACATGCAAGTTTTTGCAGGTTTTATAAGCAGAATCCATACAAAAGATAAGATTTGGATGAGACAAGGGTTAAAAAGCATTTTTAAACTCAGAAGTAGCTTTGAGATTTGAAAGGGGGAGCTTAAGCCCAGAATAAGAAATTCAGTTCAAAGAATATATTTTTTTAAATGACTAATTGCTTCTCAGCTAGAAGACTGAATAGTGTGCATAACAAGAGAGTTAAAGAACATCCCCTGAGGCAATCCAGCTAAGAGCCCACAAGACCCATACCTTCATCCAAAAGGAGTTATACCTTAGGGAAAGGCCTGTAGCAGCAACAGTAGAGATTCCACTCAAAGAATATCAATAGTAAAATTCTCTAGCAGCAATGAACTTTCTATCAGAGAACAGTATGTTAAGGATAAACAAATAACCTCTCAGCCAGTTGGAGAAAAATGCTAATTAAATTATATCATCAGAAACATAAGTTATATCAGACAAGCAAGTGCCCTGGCTAAATGTGTCCCCACATGAATAGTCCCTGGTCACACGTGTTCCCTAGATATGTCTCCTTCATCACTAGTGTTGTGGTAACCTTTGGAAGAGGGCACTACTTACCTTGAATTTGGCAGCAAGGTTGGGGAATTCTTCTTTGTCATTTATATTGTCATACTATTTAATTAAATTTATATTGTCATACTATTTAATTAAATGATTTTGTTTTGTTTTGAACTAATATTTTCTCTTGTTGACTACTAAAAGAAATATGTTTACAAGGACTCAAACATGATTTGAACCAAAGGTAATATTTGGGGGTTGGAAGAGGTTTCCAAGGATTCAACTAATTGTTTCACAGCTGACAGATATGGAGATAGAGATAGTCAGATATATAGCCCCAGTCTCTCTCTCTTGAATTCCAATCCTGTTTTGGGGGAGACTTGCCACCTGAATCAGGGAGCTAGCTCACCCAAAGAATTGGAGGCTCGTCATGAATCTCATAAAATTAAAAATAAAATTTATTAGGAGAAAGAAATATGGCTGGGGAACAGATCCCCTTGGTGACTGTTTCCCTGGAGTAAGAGAAAACTGGTCTTTTGTATTTTTACCAGACAAAAGGGAGGGAAGGGCATTCCAAAGAACTGGGAGGGAAATATAACAACAGGGAGGGGATTTTGGAATAATGCAGCACCCATCCATATTGTGAGAAATGGGTAGTTGTCTCCTCTCAATGTGGATATAACAGTCAGTCATACTCCCCCTGACCTATTCATAGGACAAAGGTCTCAGATCCCCTCCTCCCCCTCAGGTTAGTAGGGTCACATGGTTCAAGGAGCCCTAGTCTCAATTAGGTCCTCTCCAGAGTTCTGTCCATATAAGGAAGTATAAGGTCCACTCCTGAGTCATGTCCATACAAGGAAGAGGAGTGGGAATACTGTGTTCCAATTAGCTAGTTTTTGCGTGTAGATTGTAACCCCACCAGTGATGAAAAAGGGGAAGGTCCATTTGCGTTAGGGACTAGGGTATAAAACAGGGCCTTCGAGCCCCCTTTCTGGGCACCCACTAGCTGCACACTAGGGTGCCTCCTTCTCATGAGAAGAAAATAAAGCCTTTGTCACTTCACTGCTGAGTTATTGAGAAGAGGATGGATTTTTCCCTCACACATATGATATGCAAGAGCATATCAGTGTACCAGGGTCCTACTTGGCAATACCCATTCCTGAGGTTGGAGGCAGAGCTGCACTTCCCCTGGGAGAATTCAAGGATTACTTCAGAGGTTGGGATCTTTAGGTTTCTTGGGGTCCCCTTGCATTCCCATAACAATCCAACATAGCCAACTTTCTTCCGGACATATGCACCTAGATGTTCCATCAGCATTTCAAACATAATGCATCCAAACAAGAATTCATTATTTTTCTTCTTAAACCCACCTCTTTTCCAAATTTCCCTTTCTTTGGAGGGAATTATTATCTTCCTAGTCACCTAGGCTCATAAACTCAGACATATTTTTAACTCTTCCCCAGTTTGGTACCTACTGATCAGTTGTTAAGTCTTTTTGATTGTTGTTCTATATTTATTGCATCCTTTCTCTTCTCTATCAGTAATATAACTACCTCTCACTGGGAATATAAGAATAGCTTCCTAATTGGTCTCCTTCTTACCAGACTACACACATACACGCGCACACGCACACGCACACACACACTATATTTCACACAGATGCAAAGAGAAGATTCTTAAAGTACATGTCTGACTAGGTCACTCTCTTGCTCAAAAACTTGAAATGGCTGCCTGCTGCACCTAGGATGAGATAAAAATTCCATAATGTGACATTTAAGGCCCTCTACAATCTATTTCCTAACTACCTTTCCACTCTCAATCTTTCTGGTCTTATCACTAACTCTACCTTCTAACTAAATGACCACTAATTATTTCCTTATATTGATAGTCTATCCATGCATACATTAATACAAACTGTCTGTAATGTGCTCCTTACTCATAATTAGTTTTCGGAGGTCTTATCTGTCTTTGTTTATCAGCTGAGGTGCCCTATTCTCTGGGAAACTATAAGAAGCTATGAGTTGTAGCTGATGAGAAGATCTGCTGGTTGATTTCATTGGAACTGTTGAGAATGCCTGCACATCAAGATTGGAACATGATTTCCCCAAATCTAAAGGCATATCACAGAATCATAGGATCTCTAAGTTGGAAAGAACCTCAAAGGCCATCCAGTCTATCCTCTATCTGAACAAAAATGCCTTTTCCCAGAAATAGGGCACCCATCTTTTGCTTGAAGCCCTTTATTGAAGGAGAAAGCCTCTTGAGGCAGCTCATTATACCTTTGGATAAGTCTAATCAGTAGGAACTTTTTCTTTCCTTTAAGTCTAAATCTGCCTCTTTGCAACTCCTAATCATTATTGTTACTAGTTCTGTTGTCTGGGGTCAAGCAGAACAAGGCTAATCCCTTTTTCAGTTGACTCTGAAACATTTGAAGATAATTATCACATACCCTTTTTATTTTCTCTTCAAATTCTCTGATTTTTTTCCCCACCGGAATTATTGGATCTTCATGGTGGTCTCTGAGAGCAATGGGTAATGAGAAAGTCTGTTTTTAGACATTCAGACACTACCTTTTTTGCCTTTGAATTGGTAAAATGTGTATTAGAAATCATTCTATCAATCAAGTATTTGTTGACCACCTACTATGGACTCAGCACTGCACCAGATTAAGTTGATGGATTCTAAAGGATATATAAGAGATGCTCTCTGGGACAGCTAGGTGGCACAGTAGATAAAGCACCAGCCCTGGATTCAGGAGAACCTGAGTTTAAATCAGATCTCAGATACTTGACACTTACTAGCTGTGTGACCCTGGGCAAGTCACTAAACCTCATTGCCCTGAAATTTTTTTTAAAAAAATAGAAAAGAAAAGAAAGAAGAAATGCTCTCCAGCCAGGAAAAGTCATTTACACACACACACACACACACACACACACACACACGCACACACAAATACACATGCACACACACAAATTAGAAAGTAATGAGAGGATGTATTATGAAGTGCCAGATGGTTTGCTTTCATATGTAAGTGCAATAGGAATTCAAAGAAGTGAGTGATCTCTTGTAGTAGAAGTATATAGGAAAGTCTTGATGGAGGCAGTGGACTTAAAATGAATGCAGAAAAGTTGTTATAATTTATATTCTTTAAGGGTTAGCATGAGAATTATGATGAGAAAAATAAAGAAGCTCTAATATCCTGTGAAGTAAAATCATTATCCACTAAGATTCCCATAGTTCCATAATTTATGAGTTGCTTTAGTCCAGGAAAAATTCTCTGGTTTCTTGAACCTAGTCTTTCTTTAACTGATACATTATCTGTGTCACAGCTACTCCTCTGACTGATGGAAGGTACTCCTTTATTATTACTACTGCTGCTGCTGCTGCTAACAGTAGTAGTAGTAGTAGTAGTAGTAGTAGTAGTAGTAGTAGTAGTAGTAGTAGTAGTAGTAGTAGAAGTGGTAGTGGTATAGCATTTATATAGCAATTTAAGGCTTACAAAGTACTTTATATCTGTCATCTCATTTTATCTTCACAATCATCCTAGCAGAGGTAGATGTTATTATCATACCCATTTTTACAAATGAGGCACACAGAGTTTAAGTGATTTGTCTAAGGTAAGAAAGTTAGTAACTATCTGAGGCCAGATTGAGCTCAGGTCTTCCCACCACTAAGGTGAACACTCTAACTCACTGGGCTACCTAGCTGCCTCTTTAACCTGTTGCTTCTATGGATGTCATAACTGAAATCTTTTGTGTCTAGGACTTTCTGTGCTAAAAGGTTATAGTTTTCTAGTTAACCAACATACTTTGTGGCCTCAGTTGTCAGTAACCAATCAGATGTGCCTGATCTAGAGACTTGTACTCCTTCCTAGACCTCCTCAAGTTCTTTGAGCTGCTCTCTTCCTTAAGTTATCCTGCTATATAGAGTGATGACAGTTCAAAGAGTCCAATATATCAAACTGGGATGAAAGAGCTAATATAATAATATGCCAACTCCTGGGCATAGCCTCTTGAAAAACCATTATTGAATCTATTCTCCTATCATATTCTATAGGCCATCTTTTCCAAGTCATTTTCATGACATGCTTGTTTTTTTCCTGCCTTTCCTCTTTTTTGTGCTACTTTGGTGTTGTTTATCCTAGATTCAGCATGAAAGGTTAATATGCTGCTATAGATGGATATGCCACCTGCTGACCCAAAGTGGTTTTGGGGGTAGTGAATATTGGTATAATATACTTCCCTTTTTATCCATGTGTTCTCTCTTGTGCTCTCTTAGATGCCTCTAGCTAAGTCAATGTGCCTTCCATCAAATATGCTAAATTAAAAGGACCTATTGCTTTTAGCATTGTTTAGAGCATATTATTCTCCTTCTTTGACAATTCTTATTATAAAAGGGATTATACAATGTAATTGTAAACATATATATGTATACACATACATAAAATAGGCTTGCTAAGGTATATTTTATTTTTTAACTTTAATCCCTGTTTCTTTTGGAGATAAGTGAAAACTGAAAACAGTTATTGGAAAAATATAAGCTACAGGTCACCTTGACACTTGACTAGGTTTCCTGAATTACATGGAATAGACATTTTCAAAATTCTACTCTGAAAGATTGTGTTAGACATTTGTAGCATTATATCATTTTCTTGTAAACCTATAATCTTGGTAACTCTAATCTTTTCCTACCTACTTAAAATGTTCTTTTACATTCTTGAATTCTGGAGACCTGCATGTCAAATAGGCCATACCCCTGGATACAGCCTGGGATGGGATAGCAATTAGAAATACTTAGTCATTTCATGACCCTTTTCATACTAGAAGCCCT
The DNA here is from genome assembly GCF_019393635.1 of Dromiciops gliroides. NCBI lineage: Eukaryota > Metazoa > Chordata > Mammalia > Microbiotheria > Microbiotheriidae > Dromiciops > Dromiciops gliroides. The sequence continues at coordinate 385,199,784 of NC_057863.1, forward strand.
TGGAAGTATTAGAAAACATTCCACTAAGGATATCATCGGCAAATAAGTTCCATTGTCTTGTTACTAAAGGCAATGTTCAACTAGTAGTTATTTCCCATCTGCTGCCCTTCCTTTTACACATGGCAGCCATGAGGACAGAAAATGAGATGGCTTGTTTGAGACCAAAAGGCCAGCCAGTCTATCAATTTATATAGCACTTTTAAGTTTACAAAGCACCTTTCTTATACTAATTTAATTTTAGTTTCAAAATAATCCTGTGAGATAGGGGCTATATCAGTGGTCTCAAACCCCTTTACATTCTTAAAAATTATCGAGTACCCCCTAAAGTTGTTGTTTATGTAGGTAATATCCATTAGTATTACCCTATTAATTTTTTCCCCCGTGGGGCAATGACGGTTAAATGACTTGCCCAGGGTCACACAGCAAGTAAATGTCAAGTGTCTGAGGCCAAATTTGAAATCAGGTCCTTCTGAATCCAGGGCCAATGCTTTATCCACTGCACCACCTAGCTATCCCCTAATCTATTAAAATATTATTATTATTAAAATAGTTTTGACCTGACAGATCCTTAGAAAGGGTATCAGGTGCCTTCAAAGGCCTCCAGGCTACATTTCCAGACTTATTGCTCTACAAATATCATCAGCCTCCTTTTACACATCAGGAAACTGAAGTCAACAGAGACTAACTGATTGGCTCACAGTCACCCATCTAATGCTATAGAAAAGATGTGAACTCAAGTCTCCAAGGCTTTTAGTCCAGACCTCCCCTATACTATGCTGCATCTAGGGGACTTATTTATTCAGGGCCCACATAATTTACCAATCTGTCTCTACTTATAACATCTGAGGAGTATGAGTAAGCTTACAGAAACTCTGTTTTCTTGGGATGTGGGTGGGGGCAGGAGGCAGTAAATGTCACATTTTGGCTTCTAAGTCAAGATGAATTACTCACATAGTCATAAATGCAGAGAGGAGGAATGACACAGAATAAAATGAAGAGAAACATACCCAATCGCTGCTTCATATATTCCATAACCACTTCATTGTTGGCCACAAATACACTGTTATACAGATTCTTTTTTTTTTTTTTTGCGGGGCAATGGGGGTTAAGTGACTTGCCCAGGGTCACACAGCTAGTATCAAGTGTCTGAGGCCGGATTTGAACTCAGGTACTCCTGAATCCAGGGCCAGTGTTTTATCCATTATGCCACCTAGCTGCCCCAATAATTGTGCAATAGCAAAAGCTTTTCCCTTGGTGAACAATCAGAGCATATCCTAGTACAATAGCTAAAGTACACGTTTAAAAGAATAACAATCCACATGATAATAAAAACCCATTTAATTCATTCCAAATATGAATGCAATATTCCAAAAGTAGCTTTATGCAGAATTTGAGTTGGACATTCAGAGTCAGGTTTGCTCCCTAGCATTATTCTTCTGAGGAATCTAGAACTATTTTTGTTTTGCCCTGTCTGGGATCTTCTCCTTTGTCTGAGGTCCTTTTTTTTTCTTTTCTTTTCTTTTTGTTTCATGAAAATTGTTTACCAAGACAAAGACATCACACAATTTTTATGATCTTGGTCTTTCCTTCTTGCCTTTCTTTGTACAAGGCCAGAAGAGTGTAACAATTAGAGTGAGACCACCTACTGGAGAGTTACTGTAGGAAAGCTTTCCCATGAGGAGAAGGCATCTGAGGGCAAGCCACGTGTCTTGGAAGGTCAGTTCCTTGGCATCAGGAAGTGGCATTTGCTCGTGGGTACTGTCTATCAAACCTACCAGCCAATTAGCTTGGAGCTGGGGGGGGGGGGAGGTGGAGGGAGGGGGACAGGCTGTTTCGGTTTTCGAAGAGAGGCTTCTGGGAGGAAGAAGGCAGAGTTGGGTCCTTTTTGTTCCTGACCTCACCATGGCAGGTCAGATGATGGGGTCTCTTAGAAATACTTAGATTTTTATCTTTCTCTCTGATCATTAGATCTTAATGCTCTTTAATAAATACTTAAAAGTCTAAACTCTTGCTAAAGCTTCTAATTTATTGGCAACCATTCATTCGATATTTTAGACAGTATAGTAGAATTTTAGCCCCTTACAAGAGAAAGATTTGCAACTTTCACAACTTTGAAACAGACTCCAGGAATACCACCAACAGCATGACCTTTTCGACCAAATCCAGCAACCAAAACTTCATCATTTTCCTCAATAAAGTTCAAGCAGCCATCATTGGGAACAAAGGTGCTGATATTTTTGCTGTTCTTAATCAGCTGGACTGTCACACACTTCTTGATGGCAGAATTGGGCTGCTTGGCTTCAACACCAACTTTCTCCAAGACAATCTCTTTTGCATGAGATGCTCTTCCAAATGGTTTGGCCTTCAAGGCGGTGTCCAAATGAGCTTTCCTGTATTATAAAGAATAATAATAAATAGTAAGTACCTAATCCAGATTTTGAATATGGGCCTTCTGTCTTCAAGACCAGAAATGGTTCCACCACACCTCATTTCATCCTCCTAAGCTCCCTCCATACGTGTTAGATGAGGAAACTTGAGGTGCTCTATAAAACATAAGGCAGACCAAAACAAAGTAATATACCCTTTACCCATTGTATTATTCTTTGCCCTAATCATTCATCACAGAAGGGCACTGCTAACTTGTTTCTATCAAAACTCATTCTCACCTTGGTCAATCAGTCAATAAGTCCTTGTTAAGTACTTACTAATTGCCAAATACATCCTTCAGGCTTGAGGTATAAGTGACCAATAACAGCACAGTCTGTCCAAAGACCTTTGCATTTTGGCAGATTGATAAATGTTTGAAGTTCTCATATTGGATATTCAGTCTTTGGCCAGAGAGTTTAGGAAGATTGGCAAGGGAACACCAGCAGGTGGCTACGCTGTCTATGCTTAAGGTCTGACCTACCACTCAACATTGCCTAGGGGATGGCTCTGTGGTATATAGCTGATGCTCAGTCTAGAACACTGGCTGACTCTAGTAACTGATTTTGTTTGCCAGTTTGTAAAATTAATAAAGAGTTTGGTTTTTGCAGAAAGACCAGAAAAGGGGGAAATGAGCATGTGACAGGCGCTTCTCTCAACCTATTCCACAATATCTACTTGTAATTCTTTTGTCTATGCTAAAATCAGACTGCTTCTGTTTGGGTCTCTTCATTACTTTGCCATATCTCAAATACATGGTCAACATGACTTACTTAGTATTTCTGATTCCAATTAATTCAGTAAGAAATTACTAGATACTTACTATGTGCAAGGTATTAAGTTCATTCTGAGAATGAAAAGATGAAACAAAACAGCCCTTGCCCCAAGGAGCTCACATTCTGTTGGGAGATAGAATAGATACACTTAAAAGTATATACAAAGTAATCCAAGTTAATTAAAAGAGACAGATAATGCTACTGCTGGGAGAATTGGGAAAGGTCTCATGTAAAAGGGTTTCCCCTGACCTGAATTTTGAAAGCTCCAAGGGATTCTAAGCTGAGAAGGTGAGGAGAGAAGGTATTCCACCTGTCTAAAGTCACAGATGTGGGAGCAGGCATATATTGGGCAGGAAATAGGTAGCAAGCCAGTTCAGTGGGAATGCAGAATATGGAAAGGAGAATAATATGAAATGAGACTGGAAAAGCAATGTTGTAGAGAGTTTTAATACCAGGATAAGGATTTTGTATTATATCCTATAGGCAATAGGTAGCCAGTGAAGATTCTGAAATTTTTCATACTGGACTATCAATCATAGATTTCCTCAAGTTTGCTCTTGACTGGTAACAAAGAAGTCTATGAATATCTTCAAAGTCAGGACAAAAACCTATGTAAATGAATGATTTTGCAGTTCAGAAATGACTTTGGGACAAACTTTCATAGAATACTTCTATTCCAGCTCCAATTAGTGATACCTCATTTCCGTTCCGCCTGTCAAATGGGGAAGGAAAATCTGCCACCCATTTCCCTAAAGAACAAAAATCAACTGTGACAGAGCATGCTTTTAAGGACAGAGAAGAAAGGAGAGAGTTAGGGAAGGAAAATTTTATTATTTTATTATTCATAATAATAGTATCTTCATATGGATAAAATGATAATACTGATAATAGTGGTGTCTGAAGAAATCTGGATTATGATCATAAGTTTCTAAGCTATTATTTATTCTATTGTTTTCAGAACTGGGAGCATTCAGAGAAGATATACAACAATTTCTGACTTGCAAATTCAGATAATGAACAAGTCAAGTATTTATGCAGAGTTTACTCCAGCTTTCTGAATTCCCAGGCCATGCAATATTTGGGAAGGAACGTCCATGAAAACCAACCTTTTCACAGAATTTTCAACTTGAAAAGCTAGTTGGAAGACAAGAGGTAATATTGGATACTTCAGCATTTCTATTTCCAGGCTTAAACAGAGCCCAGAGGGACAACAGATACCAAACAAGAAAGGAAAACAAAGAAAAACAGCTACAAAATTCAGAAGCAATGCCTAGTGGACTCCTGACTCTCAAGATAGGAGTCAGACAGCAACTACTTGTCTTCTGATTCAGACCCTCTATGGACAGACAAGAAAATCAAAGGGGAAAAAATGCTTCAATGTCTTATGCTTTAAATTGAACCAAAAAAAAAATTCTAAAATATTCCCTGGGAGAACCTGTTAAATTCAATCAGTGAAAGCCCTCTTGAAGGTCCTGGTAAATTGGATTCTGCCAGGCCTGCTTTGTAGAAGGTATATGACCCTGACTGTACTCACCAAATACAGGATCCTAGGTTTGAAAAATGGAAAGACTGTTGTATGCAATCAAAGAGGGGTTGGGAGGGGGCAAAGGAAGGAGCAGAGCTTTCTGATGGTACAACTAACCAGATGCCACCTTTTTTAGCGAGAGGGAATGGAGATGGCTGGGTCTTGTGCTGCTGCCTTTCCTTCATTTGGCAGGAGAAGCTGTCACTAAAGAAACAGACACAAGGCTTATATAGATTCAAAGACCCCTTCTACCTTTTCATACATCCCTTTTGGGCATACATGGGAACATCACTTTACCTTCATTTACTTTAATGCTTCCCTGAATATAAATCTCCACAGGATTTCATGAATAGAGTTGTGATTTTTCCCCTTACCCTATTCTTCCTCCAGATAGACATGAACTAGAAAGGAGTACATTCACTCAGGTAGGCACCATCCTGTGTGACCTCCTCATGCTTTCTGGATCACATCAAGAAGGTGTTAAGTAGAGAGCACAGTCGGCCCTCTGGAAAATTGTGAAGCAAGCCAGGTCAACACTTGTATACATGGGAGACGCTTCTTTGGTGTGTCTCCTCCCTTAGAACCCATCCTCTGCTCTGCCTTTGCAAATGTGTTAAGTGAAAAGAAATTGATCAGCATCAGAAAAGCTTACCCAAGGATATTTGCATGTCCAAAAGAGATATTCATAATAGCAAATCCAAAAGGCTCAGAACAACATTATAATGGTCAAAGGTATGAGTGATAGAATACACAGATGCCCTGTTACTCCTCAACTCATACCACATAAACAGTTACCTAATTATAGCTAACACTCATATGGCACATACTATGTGCTAAGTAGTATACTAAGCACTTTGCCAATATTGTATCATTTGGTCCTCACAACTACCCTAGGAAGTAGGTGCTGCTATCATCCCCACTTTTTTTAATATTTAATTTTTGTGGGGTTTTTTGTGGGGCAATGAGGGTTAAGTGACTTGCCCAGGGTTAGTGTCAAGTGTCTGAGGCCGAGTTTAAACTCAGATCCTCCTGAATCCAGGGCCAGTGCTTTATCCACTGTGCTGCCTAGCTGCCCCCCTATTATCCCCATTTTTGGAAAATGAAGGTTAAGTTACTTGCCCAGGGTAACACTGCTAATAAATGTCTGAGGCCAAATTTGAACTCAGCTCTTTCTAACTCTAGGCAGGCCTGTGGCTCTAGATATTGAGCCATTTCTAAGGTCAGCCTTATATTTAGTAGGGTGAGTATAGTAGGGTGACAGAAAGATTTATCTTATTAGTATTGAGTGGGCATACATTGAGCTTCAGGGTCCTATGCTTTAGCTATGTTTCTCAGGATAGTTACCATAGATCTGTTATATTCAGTCACCTTAATAAATGAATATCTCCCAGGACTTTTAAACGAAAGTCAAGTCAGCAAGTCTTTGTTGGGAGTCTGTTACCTGTAAGGTAATGTGCTATAGGTCAGGGGCATCAAACATATACTCAGCAGGCCACATTCAAACCCAGTCCCCAATTAATGAGTATGGGCTGAACCAGAATAAGATATAATTAGGAACTATTTAATAAAAATAATTAATAAGAAGAAATATACAAACATATATAGTTTTCTAAGTCAGTATGTGACCTACAGATGTCCTTATATATAATTTAGTGGTCCTGGTTTCTATTTGAGTTTGACAACAGTAGTATAGATGGCATAAAAAAGGCATATGCATTGTGATGTTTAAGTGATTGAGTTATACAGCATAGTTAGGTAGATGTGAAATAAACATGGGAAAAGCTAGGCAAAAAATACCTTGGTAATTTCCTGGTTGTGGTTCACTTTCTCCACTAATAGAGTTCAAAATCTAGTGTGGGACAGTGGTATCAGAACTGGAATTGGAATCACAAAACCCAGGTTTGAATCCTGGGTCTGCTATTTACTTATTGTATAATTTGGGGAAAGTCATGGCCTCTCTGGCATTGATTCTTTTTGCTTGTAAAATCTGTGAGATAGATAAGGTCCCTTCTAGCTCCACTTAGAGCTCTAAATCCTATGATTCTTATATCACTTTTCATGTTTTGCTATCACTTTTCTAATTTTGCTTCATAGATGTATGCAGAAAATTAAACCACCATTGAAAGAGATCTTGATTTGGAATAAGAGGATCTGAGTTCAAATCATGACCTGCAATTTAATATATTTGTAACTGTGAATAGGAGGTAGTTGGGTGGTTCAGCTCATAGAGCACTAGGCCTGGAATCTGGATAGACCTGAATTCAAATCTGGCCTCAGGCATTTACTAGCTATGTGACCCTAGGCAAGTTGTTTCAATCCTGTTTGCCTTAATCCACTGGAGAAGGAAATGGAAAACCACTCCAGTCTCTTTGCCAAGAAAACCCCATACAGTATTATGAAGAGTCAGATACAACTGAACAACAACAACCTTGCACAAGTCTCTTTTCTCTCAGGATCTCAATTTCCTCATCTGTAAAATGAGAAATCTGGATGTGTACTAGAAGTCTAAAGTCACTTTTGGCTCTTAACCTATGAGCCTCTGTGTTCTTTTTTGTTGCAGTAAAAGAAAATGGTTCAAAATACAATGTAAGAGTTTTCACTAAGCAATCTATGACTTATAAAAGATTTGTAAACTTATAAAAGAGAATATAGAAATTGTGTAATATAAGTCCTTTATTCTATAGATGGGTAAAATGAGATCTAGGTCTAAAAGTGCTTCCTATTTTCATATGGCTAATAAGATGGTAGAGTTAATGCTATGGGAGTTCAGAGAAAGGATCACAGCAATAGGCTCGTATTCATGTCATTCTAGAAATGTGAAATCTAAGATATGTTTTTAAGAATAGGGAGAATTTGGATAGGCAGAGAGAAAGGGGATGATGAAAGCAAAAGAATGAAAGCCAGAAGGTGCCAGATGAATAACTAGTTGTATCTCGGGGTTTGTTTGTTTGTTTGTTTGTTTTGTTTTGTTTTTTGAAGTATTTAAAGAATCTAAAAAGTAGCTTGGTGGTTCAGTGGTTAGAGATGAACTTGAAGTCAGGAATTCATCTTAAACACTTATTTCCTGTGTGACCCTGGGCAAGTTGCTTAACCCTATTTGCCTCAGTTTCCTTATCTATAAAATGAACTGGAAAAGGAAATGACAAAGTACTACAGTATCTTTGCCAAGAAAACTCCAAATGAGATCAGGAACAATTGAACTGTAATTAACAACAGTAACAATAACAAAAGGATTCAAAGGGGTTGGGGGTGGTATTATATAAACAATTCTTTTTCTTTTCTTTGGTTTGGTTTGTTTTTGTTTTGTTTTGGTTTTTTTTGCAGGGCAGTGGGGGTTAAGTGACTTGCCCAGAGTCACACAGCTAGTGTCAAGTGTCTAAGGCCCGATTTGAACTCAGGTACTCCTGAATCCAGGGCTGGTGCTTTATCTACTGCACCACCTAGCTGCCCCCTAAACCATTCTTTTTGTTGTTTTTTTTTTTTTTTAATTTTGTGGGGCAATGGGGGTTAAGTGACTTGCCCAAGGTCACACAGCTAGTAAGTGTCAAGTGTCTGAGGCCGGATTTGAACTCAGATACTCCTGAATCCAGGGCCGGTGCTTTATCCACTACGCCATCTAGCTGCCCCCAAACCATTCTTTTTGAACTGCCATATGTCCTTGAATTTATTTTACAAAGACCTAAGATTAAACTTTTCTATTTTATTTCAACTATCGCCCACTGTTGAACAGCTCCATTCCCCAGGATACATGTTTCCGGCCAATGTCTCTGCCTTTGGGGTCATGAACTGCCAGTTCTTTATAATGCTTTAAAAGGAAAAAGACAGCACATCAAGGAAATTGTGCTGTAGGTTTATTTACACAAGAGACTTAGAAAATCTTTATTACAAGTCTGGAATGACTTATTGAAGTATATAATAGGTTTCTAATGAGCATTTCCATAATTAAGGTCAAGAATTAGCAGTTATTAACAGCAGTTTCCTGACAAGGAAAATGCTACCTTTAAAAGCATACTGTAGGCTTATTTATGCAATAGGGGCTAAGCACATCACAACTTTGAGAATGGATTGAGAATAACAAAGCAGCATGAAAAATTTCCATTCACATTCAAAGAAAAAGTTGCTAAAAATACTTCACTGGTCCCTACACTCTAGTGGAACTAGATAATATATGGCCTTTTAAAAATCAAAAAAAGGAAGCTGCTATTTATCAAGTTTAATTATTTAATAATTACAACCCTTATGACATATAACATGGCTAAAAAGTCATGATCTGCTTTAATGATAAGTTCATCAGGAGTATACCAAATATAGAGGGAGAAATAAATGGTTTAGAACCCCACATTACACTTTTAGACCCCTAATTTAGAAGAAACATATCTAGATCCTAAATTTATGTAAGAAGCTTTTTTGTTTTCTTATCTTTTCTAACAATGAATTACATCAAAAGTTCCCGATTAAGAGGCAAAATTCACTTTTAGCAATGTTTCTTGGATATGTTATATGTACATGTATATGTGTATATCATAGGTATATATGCATGTACATATAAATATATATGCACACATGATAAATTACTATAGATACACATGGATATGTATGCATACATGCATATAATATATGTATATAAGTATATGATAATTATGTAGACGTGTATATTTCCCCACACATGGGCTTTCTACCAACCTTTTGTAAGAAATCAAAAATTTTCATGCCCCAATTGTTTTTTCAGTATCAAGGATAAGATATTACCATCCTATCTCATTCAAAAGCATTATTTGTTTCCTTTTCTATTTCATGCCCATAGAATCAACATAATAGGACCCCAAGAGTACAAATTTTTAGAGCCAGAAGAAATCCAAGATGTTGTCTCATCCAAGTCTTAATTTTACAGATGAGGTGGGACAGGGGATGGATAAATAAAGAAACTGAGAACCAGAGATGTTGAGTAATTTGCTCAAGGTCACACAGGGAATAAATGGGATTAAATTATCATCTTAATTAACCAGGCTTTATGAGGAGGAAATGAAGTAACTTTTGCAAAGCTTAAAGTAGAATTTTTCAAAGGATAGTCCCTGGAGAAAAAGAACTTCTTAAAGGAGATGTGCAAAGCCATTACCAAAATTTTCAGAAATTTTCAAGTACTTGTGTTCCTCCCCTGCCTTGAATCACCACCCAAGAATGTGACCTGGATCCAAGTATGGGCAAAAAATCAGAGTCCTGCCTCAGTGCTAGCAAAGAGATCCCTGTAATCTCCTTCTGGCCAATTGTGGACTGAGTTTCAGAAGCAGTTACTGTCTCTGCTGATTCAGAGGCTCCAAAGGCCTGCACCTGGTTTGCTGTAGCTGAGGATGGGTCTGTGCTGGTGTGGCCTGCACTGGGTTTAGCTCCACACTCACCTTGGCACAACAGACCTTTCCTCCTTATCTTCTAAGTTGTCTTTGACTCTAAAATTATTTCACCCTGTCTTTTGGTGGGTTCTGCTGTTCCAGAAATTGTCTTATGGCATTATTTGGAGGTATTTGGAGGGGTCTTGGGGAGACCTCAGGCAAGTCACTGCCTTTCCTCCACCATCTTGGCTCCGCCCCCCCCAAAATAAATTCTCAAAAATATGGTGCTCTACAGTATCATTAGGATTCATGAACATCGTTGTTGATAGAGAGGAAAGATTACTGTTTGCTTAACATGAAAATTTTAGCGGCAAATAACATGATCTCTAATAGATCAAAATATTGTGAGCATATATACATAATAAGTTCCCCACTTCCACCAAAGGGAAAAACATATGCCTTTAAATAAGCAAGAAAAAATGTTTTCAATAACCATGACTGTGACATCAAAAAGATTTACGTCACATAAGATTTTTTATAGAGTTCCAATTTATTTAAATACACACACACACACACACTTCAAGAAGAAACTGGAAACTGAGTGATTTAATTGAAATCGACCAATCATGTATGAAGCATCAATGAATAGTTCTGCTTGCAAATAACACAGCAAGGAGAATAACCTCATGTCTGAAGACTTTTGTGATCTGTTAAGAAATTAAAATCTTTCCAATTTTCACTGCAAGTGGATGAAACAACAGATGTAGCCGAATGTGATTATTTGATTACATGTGCATGATCTATGTTGAAATGTTATGGAAGATTTCATACTTAGCAAACCCATTGATGGCAATGTCACATAAAAAGAAAATGTAATTAGTGATTTTCTTAAAATGTAAATGGCATAATATGGCATAATAATGGCAAAATAGTATTTTGAACTCTGCACTGATGGAATTAAAGTAATATCAGGACAAAATGAAATTCTTTAATCACTAGTTAAAATTATGACCATTCTTCAATTTTGAATACATGGTAAGCTTCAGACAATCACTTGTATTGAGACATATAAGTGAGGAGCTACATAGAGTTTTGAAGTTGATAAGAGCAATTGACTACATTAATTAAAACCTAGAAAGTTCTTTGCAAAATTGTGTGACAATATGCAGACACAGAAAAGGGGCATTATATATATTATTTCAAAACAGGTTGGCTTTCTTAAGACATTCAAAGAGTGAATAAGGTAAAAGAAGAAGTTACTCTATCTTCATAAGAAAAAGGAAATGCCAATTACTTTTATAGCAGAGATCCTTCCTGAAATGTACATAATTGGGGGATTTTTTTCAATTGACCAAATATATACTCTGATCCAGAAATGTGAAGCTAATGCATTTATGAAAAAGTTAGCATTATGGACAATAAATTTGCAAAATAGTATTTTGATATGTTTCCCAATTTTAAAGATACCTATTTTGCAAAGAAAATAGAGGAAGTAAATGCATATCTATTAATCACTTGACAAGTCTACAGAAGGAATTTTTATTTTTAAAATAGATTAATCTAGATATGAATGTATATGTAAATCATTTAAATGGAACAAACAATCCATTTGGCACCATTCCATCTGAATAAAAATGGTTAGTCAACTTGTCTTATGATTTTGTGTTAAAACAAATGTGTGAAATGAAAATTTCATATCATTTCAGCCATAGGTGAATAAAACATTTTCTAGTTTATCAAACAAAGTGATACAAATATCACTATTTATACCATCTTATTTTGTGAAATTGAGTTTTGTGCTGTAGCTATTATAAAGATAACATTTAGATCCTAATTTGTGTTTGAAAAAAGAATTACCACTAGCAATGTCATCAATGATACCATATTTTAAGAAACTTTGCACTAAAAAACAAATCTCCCTCCCCAATCAATCAGTTATCAATGGCATAATGGAGATGGTGCTAGATTTGCATACCAGAAGACTTGGGTTCAAATATTATTACAGACACTTAGTTTTATGCTCCTGGGCAAGTTATTAACTTGCTTTACTTCAGTGCCTCAGTTTTCTCATCTGTAAAATGTAAATTTAGATTTGATGGCATTTAAGATCCATTCAATGTCAATGATCCTATGATTCATTTATTTATTAAACTGTGCTAAGTATTGGCGATACAAAGACAAAAGTTAAATGGTTTCTTCTTTCAAGGTATTTATGCTCTAAAGGAGTAACAACATATATGTATATAGCTATGTACATAATGAATACAAGGTAGTTTAAGGAAGAGAAGAAATGAACATTTATTAATTATCTACTATATACCAAGTACTTTGCTAAATGCTCTGCAAATATTATCTTTTTTTTTCTTTTTTTCTTTTCTTTTATTTTACATATAAGGTATTTTATTTTTTCCATTACATGTAAAGATAGTTCTCAACTTTTGTTTATACAAGCTTTACAATTTCAGATTTTTCTCCCTCCCTCCCCTCCCTCTCCCCTCCCCTAGACAGCAGGTAATCTGATATAGGTTATATCTATATATCTATATAGATATAGATATAGATACACACACACATATATATACACATAATAACATTAATCCTATTTCTGCATTAGTCCTGTTATAAGAGAAAAAATCAGAGCAATGATGAAAAACCTCAAGATATTAAAAAAAAACAATAGCACCAAAAACAAAAGAAATAGTATGGTTCATTCAGCATCTATACTCCACAGTTCTTTTTTTTTTCTTGGAGCAAATATTATTTTATTTGATCTTCATAAGGACTCTGGGAGGTAGATGCTAACCTTATGTCCAATTTGTAGTTGAGAAATCTGAGGCCCAAAAAAGTTAAGTAATTTGATTAGTGTCACACAGTAAGTGTCTGAAGCCACATTTGAACTCAGGTTTTCCTGATTTCAGGTCCCATGCTCTATCCATTGTGCCACTACACTAGCAGCCAAGATGGGGGAAGAGGAATCAGAAAAGATTTCATGAAGAAGGAAGCATTTGAGCTAAATCATGAAGCAAACAGGGCATTCTAAAGAGGAGAAGTAAGGAGGGAATTCCTTCAAGGCACATAAAGAAAACTTGTAAGCATGAAGATGGAAGAGGGATGATATGTAATGAATTTAAAAGATGTAGTAGGACAGGATAGCCAGATTTTAAAGTATGACAAAGACAGTCATGTATAAGAAGATTAGAAAGGTAGGAAGAGATCAGGCTGTGAAAAATCTAAATGTCAAGCAGAAGAGTTTATATTTGATTCTAGAGGCTGTAAGTCCCTGGAAGTTGTGGAGTTGGTCAGGGGGGTTTATTGGTGCTAATGGATAACATGATGCAACTTGAACTTTAAAGCAATCACATCGGTGGCTCTGTAAAAGAAAAGTCAAAGTGGAAACATTTTTCAGGTAGGGAGATCAAATAGGAGTCCAATGTAGTAGACCAAATGAGAAGTGAGTGATAAGGGCTTGAATTATGGTGGTGGCTATATGAGTAAAGAATAGGGAATGTCTATGAAATACGTTAAGGAGGTAGAAATGACAAGACTTGATGGCTGAATATGGGGAAGGATGGGAAGGCAGTGAGTGAGAATGACAAGTTAAAGATTATACTGAGTTTCCAAACATGAGTTCCTGGAAGGATTGTGATGCCCTTGATGTAATGAGAAAGTTATGAATTGAGTGGTCAAGATTAATTTAATAATATTATTATGATTTTTATTTTTATAAATTACAAATATGACATTTATAAGAGATTTTTATCAATAAATTCCTGTTGTGTTATACTATCTTATTAGTATGTTTAAGATTTATGTTGTTAGAAAAAACATAATATATTCTTAATTATATTCAAATAAAATATAATCTAAGGATTTTTTATATAAATGTTTTATGAAAAGTTTTAGAACATAACCATTTTTGAGTGTGCAATTTGGTTTATTACTACATAAAGCTTGGAAATCACCACCTTAAAATGCTATTCTAATCTTAAAACAGCATACAGATATCAGCTATCAGTGTATTGCTTATTATTTTTATTTTCCTTATTATTCTCATATTTTTGATAGAGTTAAGAACCAAACCTGAGACAAATCCCTATATTGCTATCAACTATTTCATACTGAATGTTCTGCAGACAATTACACAGGTACATCAAATACCTTGTGTCTTATAATTGAGTTTATGACTATTCTGAATTGTTTATGCATCGATGTGATGCTCAGGAAATTGTGGGTAACATCTTGTGATGATGATTCATTTCCAATGCAGTTTATTTGTTAATCTCTCAAGACGATTTTGAGGTCTATATTTGTATGGTAGCAACTTGCTGTCTGTTATTTTATAAAAGATAACCCACTTCTGGTGTATAATTCTAGCCAGCAGACTATGTGTTTGATGGGTGCTCAATTTTGCAGCCCGAAGTGATATGTTGGACAGTTCCTACTTTGTTCTCACATCATCTGTATTGACCAATTATTTCAAGCTGCTTAATGTTAACTTTAAGTTGCCATCTATAATTCCTGGTAGCAACGATCTGGTCCTGAATTGGGAGGATCCCTTCTGTTTCTATAAACAAATCTTCATGTTTAAGGCATTTGTTTAACATTTACTTATGGATGTGTTGAGTTTGTGTGAATGTTGCCCATTGACAATCTTTTGATTCCACTTTTGGATCTTAGTCCTTTTTTCAGGCTCTGTCTGGAGATAAACTTCTTTCAGTTGCATTAGACAAATGCAACAGCAAGAACCTATTGTCAGTCTTCACTATTGTTCAGTGAATAGATGCATATGGTTTCCAAAAGTATTTCTGTAAATGTTTAACCTGTTTATCATGTTTGATTACATCTATCAATTCTCTTTCTCATTTTTGACAAGAATGTTTTTACCTTTCCACAGCTGCTTTAGGGTAATGAGTCCTGTATTTCACTAGTATAGTATACTTGTTTTTGTTAGGATATTTTACAAATAAATTACAGTCCTTTTGACATTTCCAAATGTATACTAATACTGAGATAGCATCCATGTTCATTATCGTAAGTATATTTACACATTGAGATAGAATATCATTAACCAGACTACTAACCTTATAAAAAAGGAAAGAAAATTATATTAGTATGGTATAATCTGTGATAAAGTCATGCTGGCTCTTTATGGTCATTTTTTTTTCTTTATCTAGAGTTTTCTAAACATTTCCTTAATTATAAGCTTTAGAATTTAGCCAAGAATTGAAGTTGAGATCACAGACTTAAGAGTTTGCAAATTCCTTTCTCTTCATTTTTTTGGGGGGGAGGGGTGGTGAGGTTTGTAGTGGGGGTATGGGAAGAGAATAGTACATTTGTCCTTTTCTAAGAGGCTATTCTTTGGTACATCTCCCCATTCACTGTAATTTTTTTATGGACCACAAATAGTGCCTTAGCAATTATATATGTCAATTCTTTTCCCACTCTAGTATGTGTTTTATCTGGCCTAGTGACTTGAACTCATCAGGAGCAAAAGGTGTTTTCTTACTCTGTCTCTAACATTATCTTCTTAACCATCTAGTCACTCACTGGGTCACTTTTTTCTCTTATAACTTCATGTGTCTACAAAAAGAGTATTGTACATGGTCATATACTCTAACACATGCTTGCTTATATGATTGTGGATAAAGCATTTAACTTCCTAGGCCTCAATTTCCTGTTTTGTAAATTGGAGAGATCAAGATTCACTTTACCACCTCATGGAACTTTTGTAAAAATATTGCTTTGTACTATAGATAATATGAATGATTAGAACAATGATAATTCTGTTGCTACTGAGCTTTGATTTTTAAATGTATTGAAATATCCCACCCATCTTTAAAGTTTCTCCCTCCTTCAAAGGACATTTTAATCCTTAGAGAAGTATTCTATGTTCCTTTTGTTATACTCTTTTGTCTCCACATGAATCACCAAAAGTAGGTTCAGGTTTAATGAGATTCAGGATGTTCTCTATTCCATTAAAGATACATGCTTCAAAAAGAAAGAATGCTTCCAATTACTCATGACAGCTCAGTGTATGATCAAGTCTCTGTCCCTCAGTGGACATTTCCTCATCACTAGTGCTCATCTCTACTTCCAGCAGCCAGTAATAGGTAGCCCGCCTCCTAGAAACAACAACAACTATGGATCCTTATCAACAGTCTATAGAGCAAATAAAGTTGCTTTGTTCTCAAAAGGTACAGCTCCAAACTTTATGGAGTGTGTGTGTGTGTGTGTGTGTGTGTGTGTGTGTGTGTGTGTGTGTGTGTGTGTACTGTGTGTGAAGAATGTTACATAACTCTAATGGTTCATTGTTCTTCCAGTCCTTCTCAGTGCCACACTACTCCACTCTCCACCCTCTAGACACTGATTTGGATTCTCTTCTAACTTATTTATCTTTTGTTGGTTTTCTTCTAAAAACATTTCTTTGATTCTTTCAAGAAGCAGTTCTCTTTCTGTGATAAGGCAGAGTAGAAAAACATTCTTCCAGTGCTTTCTCTTTCTCTCCATCAAGGAAACCAGACTTCATTTTACAAACACATAGTTATTATTAATTATCTCTGGAAGAAACACCAGTATAATACAATCTCTGCAGACACCTGCTAGAATCAGTTTTACCAGAGAGTCAATTGTCAAATTATCAAGGTTAGCATTTAGACCCCAGAAATAAGCAAACGCTACAAAAGAGAGCTTATTACCTTGTTGATTTTCTACATGAGAAAATGATAGAGAAAATGTGAATAATACATATTAAACTTAAAAGTGTGTTGCACATACATTTGATTTTAGAGGGATAGTTATTAAATATTTACTAGCACATTCATGTCTAGAGATCACTATAGCATTTTTCTTACTCTTCTAACCTTCCTAACTATAGAGTCACATTTCTCTATGGGTCTTACAACTAACTGAAATGGCAATGGTTTTCCCATTTGGAAGGATTCTGGTGGTAGAGATGATGAAGAGAGATTGTTTTAGAGCATAAAAGATGTATTGAGGAGTTTTCCTATAACTCCACAAGATGGGAAGAAATCCCTTAATCAGCTTGTCCACTGAATGAAGCTGACCACACAGAAAACACTTGCCATAGTGGTTGGATGACAGAATCTGCCACCTCTTTGGTATATATGTATGCATATATACATGTTTGTATATATGTATATTTGTGTATATATGTATATACGTATCATATATGCATTTTGTATATATTTAGATTAAGCCATCTAGTCCTCCAAGCTTAAAAGGTTTTGGTAGAGTTCATTCTAGGAACTGCCTGGAGGAGATACCTGAAGAAAAAAAGGAATTTCTCCTTTCCTATTTCTCCTATCCACCAGCCATGGAGTCCAACAGAAGGAATATTCTCTCGGAAGAAGAAACCCCAGGAAGCAATTGAGGAATCGATTTGGTGATGTTAGAACTTGAAGCTGGTTGTGGAGGAGGAACCTTACTCCTTGAAGAGAATTGCCTTTGTAGAGGAGAACATTATTTCCCTCTATTTCCTACTCTCCTACTCTACCACTGGCCAAGTCAATCTCAAAGTGGAACTGATCAATCAATAAAAGAAACTATACAGCAAGAGACTGAGACATATTTTAGACAGACATCAAGAGCCAAGGACTCCATTGGTGGGGAGGCAGGGGGAAGCACAGCTTATAGGAGAGTGACCTCTGGTGGCTGAGCAGTGAGCTGGTTTCAGACTGAAGCAAAAATCACTCTAATTAATCAATAGTTGAGCTGGAGAAAGGAGCAAAACCTTGGTATCCAAACTTGGTATCCTTACCTTCCCAGGCCTGAAATGGCTAGCCCAGAGAGAATAGTCCTATAGGACCACAATTATGAAACAGACTTTTCCTAGACACTAGCATTGTAACTTTAAATTTGTCCCGATTATTCTCACTTTGTATATTTATGGAACTTTACATCCCAGGATTATAGGAGTAAAAATGTTTTGTATTTATTGTTCTCACCATGCCATATTAATAAATGCCTTTGCTGAGAGCTAATTTTGTCTACTGCCTGACTGTATAAAGGTTCACTACAGAGGTAGCAGTCACTTACCAAGGATAACACACACCCCAGGGCAAATGAAAGTTAAGGAAGCAGGGCAGCTAGGTGGCGCAGTGGATAGAGCACTGGCCCTGGAGTCAGGAGGACCTGAGTTCAAATACAGCCTCAGACACTTGACACTTACTAGCTCTGTGACCTTGGGCAAGTCACTTAACTGCAATTGCCTCACCAAAAAAAAAAAAAAAAAAAAAAAGAAAGAAAAAGAAAAGAAAGTTAAGGAAGCATTCTTTGGGGGTGATTTATTTTGGAGGCTTTCCTGCCTGCCATGGCCAGATAATACATCAGAACTTATCAGATTCCTGCCCCTATTCCAATATAAACAAATCTATTACCTGTTCTATGTTATGAAGAAATCCCAACTTCCAGCCATTTCTCACATCTTACTTTATCTCTCTATAGAAAAAGGGGCCACTCTCCCCCTACCAAAAAAAAGTCCAGGGCTGCCCCTGAGAAAAATGATTGTATCTTGATTTATCTTGTCAGTTAACAACTGATACAGATCCCTGCAATTGTTATGCCTGTAGAAATCAATATCATCCTTTATTATTAATCATAAATCATCATTAACAGTCAACTTAGTCAATCCCTTTCAGCATAGTAGACTCTATGTGACTAACTATGTAGGGATATACCTGTGAGCACAATGAATCTTAATTCAGAAGAGGAGGAGGAGGAGTAATAGCAAATCACATTAATAGACATTAAATTTACAAAACACTTTCCTCAGAACAGTCTGGTAAAACAAAATGATAGAGAAGTAATACAGAATGGATTATTGCATGTTTATTTGTAAAGTACAGCAAGTAGTACACAAAACAATTTCACATATAGTCCTCTTTTTTCTGTTCTCCTGTGTATTTGGAAATATTTATTTTTTGTTTACATATAAAAATAAAAATAACAAAAGACAAAACAAATTTTATAGCAAAACAAAAAGGAAATAGTGTAAATAGTATTATCTAGTCTTCCCCCAACCCACATATTTTTAACACACAAGAAAATTGAGGCTCAAAAGATCAAAATTATTTAACTCTTCATTGTCATGAAAAGGCAAGGAAATGTGTAATAATACACCATGCTACTTGGAGCCCCACTGGGAATGGGGAGCAACTATTTTAACTCTGAAAAATTAGATATGAAATGATACTTTATATATCATATCATAACATATATCAAAAATAATTATATAAAAATTATCCTTCTTCTAGCTGCATTACCACTACCATTTTTTCAGCTCCTTCCCTTAGTTCCTTCCTTCCTTCCTTACCCTCCCTCCAGGCACAGAAAGTGAAGAACGTTTAGAGCTTTAACTAAAAACAATAATTAGATTATTTTGCTCTAAGGATGTAGGAGCTGAAATCTTTTGCTCATTTGTTTCATTTGGAAGACAAGATATCCAATACATGCATGAGGCATTAGATTGGGAATAGAGAGTTGCTCAAATATGTCATATTCCTAATCACCAAAAATTTTAAATCTTCCTTCTTATTGGTGTGCATTTTTTTGGCCTTGATCTCACTCTTGGTTATATTTGTTTACCTAACCTAATGCCTACCATGTAAAGTCTGATGCATTTGGAGACTATATACTTAATCAGTATTAATCAATGACTTGGTAAAACAAAATGGTGTATTTAAAAATAATATATCTGATATATTAAAACAGACTTTGGGGGGCAGCTAGGTGGCACAGTGGATAAAGCACCGGCCTTGGATTCAGGAGGACCTGAGTTCAAATCCAGGTTCAGACACTTGATACTTACAAGCTGTGTGACCCTGGGCAAGACCCTTAACCCTCATTGCCCCACAAAAAACAAACAAACAAAACAGACTTGGAATAAGAAAATAAAACCTTACCTGCCCAGGCCTGAAATGGCTTACCCAGGTATACTGGCCTACATGAATGGGAGATTACAGAAAGGAAAAGAAGAGACCCTTCTTCGTTCTGCCCTTTAGATAGCATTTTGCTAGTTCCCTACAGGACATAAAGGAATGATTCTTATCCAATATTTTCTCTGTCATACAGTGAACAAGCTAAATAAATACTAAAACATCATAGCTAGAGGAAATGGGGTGCAAGTGTATATGTGTATGTTAATATTTCTTGTGTGTGTTGGGCAGGGATAGAGTAAGGGAGAGAAATGTAGATCCTGAATACTGGGGACAAGAAAAACCACAGGGTAGTAAAAGGCATAACTAAAAGTACATTGCAGCCACTATTTTCTTTCTGTTGAGATATTTTAGGGTAAATTTAAGGTAATAGCACTAACACTGAAACAAAATGGCAGAGTACATTTGATTTAGTAGTGACATTCTAAAGCTCTGTACAATGTAATACTGGAGATGTTTCACAACCAGATATTTTACCTGCAAGATAACAAGGATGACAAGGAAATGAAGAAATGAAACTTTTGAAAAATTATTTACTTGCATGAAGATGTAGAGAGCATGATATCAAGTTGATAGTCAACATTCTGGATGACAGTCAGGATACAAAAGCATCTCGGTAGGGTAGAATTTTGGGCCAAGATTAAAATTAACTGAAGTAAATGTAAAATCTTATGATTGGGTTCTAAAAATCTACTTCACAGATACAATATAGAAGATAGTCTTTATATATATTTATATGTAATACATAAAATTATATATACACACATATGCATATATATACATATATATATATGTGTGTATATATATATATATATATATATACACACACACACACACATACATACACTTTTAGATCCATACATGCATGCAAGCCTGCCAAGAGAGGCATATTTAGACTTTAAATTTGTATGAGAAAAGACCTTAGTGTCCTGCAAATTCATCCCAAAAAAGTTTTGTAACATGGCAGCCAAAACATCTCATGAGATATTTGGCTGTGTTAAGAGTGTGATAAAATGATTATTAATATATCTTCAAGGATCCAGTGATCTCTCCTTCTTTCTTAGTTGCTTTTTCCCCTCAAACCCCACCTTCAGAAAGTCCAGGAAGTTTTAATCTTATTTGGAAGCAATCAAGGGGTACAGTAGAGATGGGAATTGATTCTTTTGTCTAGCTAAATTGAGTTTCTGAGATTATATGACACCTAGACTTTTCTCTTTGACATTTTGTGAGAGTCTTTTTACACTTTTCCCTGATGTCACCTTAGAGATCATTTTAATTTGGACCACCAATGGAATTGAATGAGGCTAACTTTGATCAATGTATAATGACTGGCCTCTATCAAAAGATGATTAAAAGGGGGCAGCTAGGTGGTCCAGTAGATAAAGCACCAGCCCCAGATTCAGAAGGACCTAAGTTCAAATCCAATCTCAGACGCGTGACACTTACTAGCTGTGTGACCCTGGACAAGTCACTTAACCCTCATTGCCCTCCCTCCCAAAAAAGACCCTATAATACACAAGACTATGGAAATAGCATCTATCTTCAGGGCAATGATATTAAAGTATTAAAATAAAAACAGGATAAAAAGCTTTGGCCACAGAGGGTTGCCATCTTGACTCCATCTTGGCTCATGCTTTGCCCCTCTCTTGGCCCAGAATGCAGTTGCTTGGTGCACACTCTTCCTCCTAGGCCCTGAGGTCACATGCTTTCTCTCCCAGAGACAAAATGGGTCTGGGGCTTTTCTCCTGCCTGCACTAACTACCACATGGTCAATCCTTTACTGGTTTATATGATATTAATTAATAATAAATGCTTACTGACAAAATGGGTGCAATAGCCATTAATATATAAGTAACAATCATTTTAGAAAACACAGTCTAGAACAAATAATGGGGAAAAAAACACAAGAGAAACATTCCAGTCCTCTGTCCTGGCAAGACCATCTCTGTAGCATTGTTCAAATTGATTCACCCAAATTTAGGAAGGTTATTGGAAATCATCCAAAGAAGGGGAAATACGGCACAAGATGGTGGACTAGAATGAGAGGACCTGGCTTGAAACCCAGCTCTGCCTCTCATTGCCTGTGTGACCTTGGGCAAGTAACTTCACTTCTCTGAGTCTCAGTTTCCCCCTCTGTAAAATTAAGGGGTCTCTTAGATGATCTCTGAGGTCCCTTCCATCGAAAAATTTATTATTTCATAATCTCAGATGATTAAAAGCCTCTACTTTATGCTATATGAGAATTGGTTGAGGAACTGGAAATATCTAACCTTGAGAAACGACAGGGGAACATGTCTTCCAATATACAAAAGATCCTACATAGAAGAAGGATTGACTTCTTCAGTTTGTCCCCAGAAACAGAGCTAGTTGCAATGGGTGAAAGTCAAAAGTTGGCAAATTTAGGTCTGCTATGAGGAAAAACTTCCTAACAATTTTGCTTATATAAAATTGGAATGGTCTATCTGGAGATGATAGCAGTTCCCTCTGCCCCTTTGGGAGTCTTCACACAAAGTTTCACTTGCTGGGAATGATTATAGAAATGGTTTGGAACAGATGACTTCTGAAGACCATTATAATGCTGAAATTAGGAAATTCTATGTAGGCCTGTGTCATTGCCTGAAATTGCTAATAATTATGCTGAATGTTTTGAAATTGTATTTCCTTATGCCATACGGTTTAACAGTTAAAAACTGCAAATTGAAGGGATTAGACTGATGATGAAAGGTAGGAAGGAAAGAAGTTTTTATTAAGCATCTACTACATGAGCTCTGTTAAGTGCATTACAAATATATCTTTTGATCCTTACAACAACTCTGTGAGTTAGGTCCTATTATTATCCCCATTTTACAACTGAGGAAACTGAGGCAAACAGAGGTTAAGTCACATGCCTAGGGACATACAGGCCAGATTTAAACTCAGTTCTTCTTAACTCCAGGTCCAGCTCCCTATTCACTGTATTATCTAGTTGCCTCTAAATCTATGATTCTATTCTCATAACAGATGGAGTCAATAGAGTATTCTAGTACTTGATGGTAGGAGTTGTTTCCATTTTTTCTTTCCATCCCCAACACCTGTCACAGCCACTTGCACCCAATAGGCAATTTGTTGAATTGAATTTTTGACACATAGTGGAGAACCTTTGCTCTCTAAAGGCCCATTTCATTTTTAGAAATATTCAGTCATTTGAAGCTTGCTTTGGTGAATAAAGGAGGCTAGGAAGAACTAGTCCATGTCACAAACAAAACTCTTAAGTAACAATGAGTGCCATATCATTGTGTGATTAGAACCTTGCTTAGAGGGCAATCAGTTCCCAAAGGAGAGTTCCAAAAAAGTTTTAAGCAATGGCCATATCATTGGAGTAACAAGCTCATCAATTTCCCAAAGGAACTATGTTGAGGGGAGCAGAATTTAGGAAGCAATGAGGTAGGGTTGAAAGATGTCTAGATTTGGAGTCAAAAGTCATTGTTCTTGTTCAGTCATTTTTCAGTCATGTCCGATTCTTCATGATCCCATTTGGGATTTTCTTGGGAAAGTTAATAGCGTGGTTTACCATTTCCTTCTGCAGCTTATTTGACAGATGAGGAAACTGAGGCAAACAGGGTTAAGTGTCTTGTCCAGGGTCACAAAGCTAGTAAATATCTGAGGTCAGATTTGAATGATATTCTTCCTGAATAGGCCTGAGGTCCAGCACTCTATCCATTGGAGTCAGGAAGGCCTTAATTCACAACCAACCTCAGTCCTTTATGTGACAGTCCTATGTGACCCTGGACAAGTTACTTAAACCTCTGTTTGCCTCAGTTTCTTCTATAAAATGGGTATAATACTAACACTTACCTCCCAGGGTTGTTGTGAAAGTTATATATGATATTCTTTAAAGTGCCTAGAACATAGTAGGTACTAGAGAAATCTATATTTCTTTCCTTTCCCCATTGATAGAAGGTACACCAGCTAAATGAAGATCAAAGTGAAAATGCTTGATGTGCAAACAGGTACACAACTCTCTTGCAATAAACACTCTATCCACCACACCATCGAGCTGCCCAGAATCAGAGGACCTAGACCTAAATCCCAGTTGAGTCACTTTCTACCTTTGTGACCTTGGACAAGTTAGTTAAGCTTTCTGCTTCAGTTTTCTCATCTGTAAAAGGAAGTAACTGGGCTAGATAAGCCCTCAGATTCCTTGCAGTTCTAAATCTATAAACCTATGAACTCTCCAGATTATGCAAGAGGTGGGCAAATCACTTAACCTTTGCATTAGTTTTCCTCATCCACTTGCCAGGGCTGTTGGGAGGATCAAATGGGATAATAATTGTAAAGCACTTAAGATAGTGCCTGGCATATAGTAAGAACTATATAAATGCTAGTATTTATTATTATTTACTTCACCATCAGCTGCCACTATGGATGAAACATATATGGATAGATGAAATAGTCTCTCTAATATATGTGTGTATTGCTGTTTTTCAAGCATTATTGGGATGAATAAAATAGAAATTCATTCAAAAATAAAGCTGAATTCATAGTAACTTTTTGAGATGTATTTTTCAATTATTAGATAGTAATAAAGCTACTACAGTAACAGGGGGAATCTGAAAATAATTTTGACATTCAAAAGGCTTTCTCCAACTAGATAATGTTGAAAAACATTGACCTAGAGATTCAGAGCAATAATTTTGACAAAAGGCTTCCTCCAGCTAGATAATGTTAAGAACCACTGAACTAGAGATTCACAGCAGGAGTTAAAGAAATCAGGGTAAGTGGCTCCTGAGTTTCTTTACAATTCATTTGGGCAAACATTTGTGGAATTAATTTTAAATAATTGATGGGTGATTATGGGACCCTAGTAATCTGGGAAATTATTGGATATTTGGTAACAATATGGGATTTGGGAGATGATGATCTGGGGTTTGGAGGATTGGTGCTTTTCCTATGAGAGCTAGAAAATGCAAGGAGACACAGACCCAATCAAGCCAAGAATCTGCTTCTCATTCTCAGTAAAAAAAGGCTCCTCGCTTTCCCCTCCCCTTGTATTTCCTCTTTATTTTCCTGGGAGGATAGACAGCAGGGAGAAAAGTAAGAGAAAAACACATTACTCAAAACAAGCCTGAGACTGAAAGAAAATAATGAAATCAAGTGATAGGTTACAAATGAGAAAAGAGTCTGGAGAATGAAATATCTAATGACAATGGAGATAAAGAGAATGTGTGCCAAGAGAAAAAATAAAATAAAAGGTAGTGATAGAAGAGACATACAAATTCAATCACAGACGGGGCCTGAAAATTAAATGCCCCTACAAAAAAATCAGCTTGCAAAGGATAAAAAGAAAATGGGAATTTTTGGACAGGAGAGGATAAAGTAATGTAACCTATTTTAGGGTGAAAAAACCAGAGCTTGGAGGTGAGAGGCTATTAAGATATCTGATCTACTTGAACATCAACAAGGGTAATCAATCCAACGTGGCTCCCAAATGAAAGTACAAGTCAAGCATTTGTTACAATGACCAATGTTTCTCATTGAGGCAGTGTAGTTTGGTGGAGAATACCCTGCATTGTGAATCAGAATATGTAGTCTTTTCCCCCTGCCCTACCACTATCTAATTATATGCACTTGGGCAAATTACTCTATGTCCTTGGAATTCAGTGACTTTGCTGCTGTATTTCTGTTCTATGACACCAACACTCTTGCTTCCATAATTGTAGTAAAGGTAAAGATTTGGATATAGCTACAAGAGTGTGGGGAGGAAGTTCTCTGGATTCACTATGCTCTTCCAGTCTACCCAAGTGAAGCTCTAGGTTTAATCTACACAGCTCTGGTGCTGTGGCAGGTAGGAATTGAAACAACTTCACTTACCTCAACCCAAATATCAAGCCTGAAGAAGCTTGGGCTCAGAAGAATGACAAATGAATCAAAAATTACCCATTGGACCTGGAGTACTCTTTGTTCTGCTTATTGTGTATAGCCACTAGATGGATAGGATGAACAGGTGACCTTTGACTTGTATCCCTGCAGAATCAAATTACTGCTCTCCCTGTCTAGCAGTGGAGTTATCTTTGATTCTGCCTTATCCTTCATAACCTATTCTCTGTTCCTACTTCCATCACCCCTTAGTAGCATCCTCCTGGACTACAATAACAGTTTCTTTATGCATCTTCCTATCTCCATTCTATTCCCACCTCCAACTCATCCCTCATCCTGCTGTTTGAATAATCTTTCATATGTATTGATCTGGTCACACCACTTTTCAACTTTAAAAGTTTCAGTGTTTCCCTACTGCAAATTACTAAGAAACTCCTCTGCCAGACATAGAGACTTCCAGCAATATGGCACCACTAGCTTTCCAGCTTTTTTTCTATTTGCTCCTCTCTAGTCACGCTCTAACTCCAGCTAAACTTATTTATTTAAGGCTCCATGACTCACTCAAGCTTTTCCTTATCTTCAGAGGGTCTTCCCACCATTTTAAGCTCAAATTAAATTTCTTCCATGCTTTAAAGTTGTTCCTGATCCCCTTGGTCAGTAATAACTTTCAGCCTCAGATTTTATATAGTATTTTATTAACTCTCTAAAGTACTTCCTACATAATATTGTATTTTCTAATATTGCATCTAGGGAATTATTAATGTGGGGCTCATAAAAAGGTGACCCCATAATCATATGAGTTGCCACTTGCTCAGAACCATTGATTATGACCCCTCCCACACACACCAATGAATGTGCTAACTTTTACTAATCAGAAGATATGCGATGGTGTGCTGGAATGATTGCTAGATATAGAGTCAGAAAACAAGTTCAGAACCTGAGTCTGTGACTTATTCACTTGGACAAGCAGTTTAACTTCTGTGGGCTTCAATTGCTTTAATTGTATAATGAGGGGGTTGAGGTAGATGATTGCTAAAGTTCTTTTCATTCTAAACGTATGATACTATGACATTACTTCAAAACAAAGACATTTAATTAAATAGCACAGTAAATGAACTAGAATGAAAAGATCCCATCAGAATACAGGGAAGTATTCTTTCCCACCACTTGTCAGGAAAAGCACAAAAATAAAGAATATGTATAACTAGGGAATGTGTGTGTGTGTGTGTGTGTGTGTGTATGCACGTGCACATGCATTTACCTATGCACATGTTTGCATGTATGTATGTGTATATGTGTGTATATATATTTATAGCATTGCACTACTTTCTGCTGATCTCTATTAAGTAACGTGTTTGCTTTCTGATGTATTATCTCAGTTGGGTGCATCATCCCTCCTGGGAATCTCATTTCTGGGCCAGGAATCAAATCTTCATCTTTGTTGGTCTTTCCATTGATCTCATGGTTGTTGAACTATTATTTGCTAGAATATAGTACAAAATTAATTTTATTGATAGCAGATATAAGCAATAAAAACAGAAACATGGACCCTAACTTTAATTCTTCACATCCTGGTCCACCTTTCTATCTCTTTTATGTAGATCTGCTAACACTAAAATCATTGGTTAATTGTCAATGAATTGGTTAATTAAATAAGATGATAAGTTGGATGAGGGTAGGAACCCTGAATTATTTAAATTGTTCATGTTCCTGGTACCTAATTGGCAGTCATTCAATAATTATTTATTAAATGCCTACTATATGCCAGGTAGAGCAGCTAGTTGGTACAATGGATAGAGTACCAGGTCTGAAATCAGGAAGAACTAAGTTTAAATCCAGTTTCAGACACTTATTATCTGTGTGACCCTGGGCAAGTCACAGCCCTGTTTACCTCATTTTCCTCATCTGTAAAATGAGCAAGGAGAAGGAAATGGCAAACAACTCTAATGCCTTTGCAAACAAACAAACAAACAAACAAAAACCTTAAATAGAGTCACAAAGAGTTGGAGATGACTGAAATGATTCAACAACAAATATGCCAGGCACTGTGCTAAACACTCAAAACAAGTCAGAAGACAGTGGTTATCTTCAAAGAGCTCGCAATCTAATAGGGGAGACAACAAGTAAATAAATATGTACAAACAAGCTATATACACAATAAACAGGAAATAAGAGAGAGAAGGGACTAGAATTAAGAGGGGTTGGGAAAAGCTTCCTATAGAATATAGGATTTTAGTTGAGATTTAAAGGAATCTACTAAGCGGAGATGAGGAGGGAGAGCATTTCAAGAATGGGGTGGGGGGAATGGGGGAGCTAAGAGATTAAGTGTCTTGAACAGCCAGGAGTTCAGATGCTGATTTTCCTGATTCCAGGCCCAATGCTCTATCCACTCACCACCTAGATGCCTCCTTCATATACAAGATTCATAAATGTAAATGGAAGATAATGTCAAAGGAGAAGCTGGTGAATCAGTGGATAGAATTCTGTCCTGAAGTCAGGAAGACCTGAGTTCAAATCTGACCTCAGACATTTACTAGCTGTGTGACCCTAGGCAATTCATTTAACTTCTTTCTGCTTACTGTCTTCATCTGTAAAATGGGGAGAGTAATAGCACCTATCTCCCAGGGTTGTTGTGAGGATAAAATGAGAAAATACTTGTTAACCACTTAGCCCAGTGTAGGGGTAGAAATCTCCATCATCTCCATCATCATCATTATTGTTATTATTTCATAATGATGATGAGACTGATGATAGAGAGAAGTTTGGAGGGGGAGGAGGGGCCAGGAAAGGCCCCCTAAAGGTGGAATTAAGGTTGAATTGTTAAGGAAATTAGGGAAACTAAGGATTAGAGGTAAAGAGAGTGAACATTCAAACCACAGCCAACAGACAGTACAAATTCATGAAGTTGGGAGATGGAGCCTCATGTATAATGAACAGTGCTTGGCCAATGTAACTAAATTGTAGATTTTGTGGAGGGGAATCAAGTGTAAGAAAACTAAAAAGGAAAAAAGAGACCATAATGTAAAGGGCTTTAAATGCTAAATGAAGGGTTTTATATTTGATTTTGCAAGGAATAGGGAGCTATTGGAGTTTATTTAGTAAGTGGAGAAAGTGAAAGTGGGAGTTGTATGACACAGTCAAACTTACACTTTAGGAAAATCAGCTTGGTAACTGAGTAGAAGATGCATTGGAGTGGGGAAAAACTTGAGGAAGGGAGACAGATTAAAGGCCTATTGAAGCAATTCATGTGAAAGCTAACAGGGTTTGCACAAGTATAGGGGCAGTGTGCTTAGGTGAATATAGAGAAGATATTGTAAAGGTAAAAATAACAAGATCTGACAACAGATTATATACATTGGGTGTTTATAAGTAAAGAATAGAAGATGACACTGGAAGAAAGCCTGGGTGACAGATACAATGATGGTGCCCTTGGAAAAAAGAGGAAAGTTGGGAAGAGCAGAAGGTTGGGTGGAAGGGTAGTGTTCTATTCTGGACATATTAAGTTGGAGATAACTATATGATATCCATGCTGATAAAGTGCTGTCATGGGGGTTGGGGGAAGGGAAGGGTCAGGAGACCAGGATTCAAATTCAACATCAAACACATATATGTGATGATGGGTAAGTCAGTTTATCAGAACCTTAATTTCCTCATCTATAAAATAATAATAATATGTAACCACCTCACAAAATCTTTATAAGGAAAAGTCTTTTTTTGTTAAACCTCAAATGTTATATAAATGTGAATCTAAACCTTTATGTGTTTATTTCAATGTTTAAGGAGAGGAAGTATCATATGATGGGGGAAAAAAAAATATAGATACCGGCTTCAGAGTCAGGAAGAAATGGATCGATCCCAATCTCTAACACATGTTGGTTGTGTGAGCTATAAGGCAAGTTAGATAACCTGTCTATAATTCAGGCAACTTACTAAGAGCCCAAGTTCCAGGGACCAAACTATATGGATAAAAGGAGTTTTCTTTTTCATAATTACATACACTGGTATTAAAATCACAAGTACATTAAGAAAAGTATTATGAGTATTTCCTAGGCATAGGGAAAGAGGGAAAGGAATAATCATTTATTAAGTACCTATTATGTGCCAAGCAGTGTGCTGAGTACTTTGCCAGTATTATTTCATTTGATCCTAACAGCAACTCTGGGAGGTAGGCACTATTATTATCTCCACTTTACAGTTGAGGACTGAGGCAAACAGGCTAAAATCTTTTGCTCAGGGTCACACAGCTCTTGAGGACTAATTTGAACTCAGTTGTTCCTGACTCTGGGCCCGGAACTTTTAACTTTTATCCACTATACCATCTAGCTGCCTATTGCTAATTTATATAAAAATGTAGTCTGATACTTTTGTTATCCAGGTATATCATGTTTAAGAAAAATCAATATGCATAGTTTCAACCTTAAAAAAGATATATGCATTTACAGATAAATCACAGAAGGGTTCAACAGTTTTCCTTCAAATAGACAGCTCCATTAGTACATGGAAAATATGGTACTCTTGATATGCACCTGGTCAAACAAGATGCTAACCCAAGTAGTTTGAAATCATTGTTCCCTGGACTGCCTTTATAAATGAACCAGAGACATAAGGAGATTTCATTTTAGTTCAGCAAACCTTTGCTTGGGATCTGTTATGTGCAAGGAACTGAGAATTCAAAGATGAGTCTGTGCCCTCCACTGGGGAGAGAACCAAGAAAATAAGTGGAATATAAATTGGAATGTGAAAAAATCCATAAGAAAGATGCAACCAAAGGGGCAGCTAGGTGGCGCAGTGGATAAAGCACTGGCCCTGGATTCAGACAGACCTGAGTTCAAATACGACTTTAGACGCTTGACACTTACTAGCTGTGTGACCCTGGGCAAGTCAATTAACCCTCATTGCCCTGCAAAAAAAAAAAAAAAAACAAAAAGGCAAAAACAAAAACAAAAACAAAAAAAAGAAAGATGCAACCAAAAGGTTATGGGAAATTCAATGATTGAGAAATGACTTCTAACCAGAAGATGAAGAAAGGTTTATTCAAGAAAAGAGTAACTGAGCTACGACTTGAAGAATGGGAAGTATTTCATAGACCAAGTCTTATAAAGGTGGGGAGTGCCAGGCAGTAGGAGAAAATGAGATGAAACTTGTGAGTAATTCAGTTTGATTATATCATAAAGTACGTAAAGACAACAATGAAAGTTGTGACCAAAAAAAAAAAAAAAAGATTAAAAGGGGGCAGCTAGGTGGTGCAGTGGATAAAGCATGGGCTGTGAATTCAGGAGTACCTGATTTCAAATCCGGCTTCAGACACTTGACACTAGATGTGTGACCCTGGGCAAATCACTTAACTCTCATTGCCCCACAAAAAAATAAAAAAAATTTAAAAAGACAGTTAAGTGAGAAAAAAATTAATATCTGTATAATCTAGGCAGGATTAGTATGCCTTATGGTATATGATATATCCAATTAGTTCATGGTATAATAATGAGCGAGCTTCAAAGGTGGGAAGGCTTAGATTTAAGTCTTGCCCCTGACACCTACTGGGGAAATAAGTTAACCTCTCAATTCTCTAGGCAGCTAAGACTATAAAATGCAGAGAAGGATTGTATTGATAGAGTTTTCTCCTCACTAGGGAGTTCCCTATAGCAATGAAATTAAAGGTATTATACCCATTCCTATAGCTGAACCAAAGGTTTGTTTGTAGGAGAACATGGTAGTTGGCATTCCCGATGCAACCTCAGAAAGTTAGCAAGAACCTCCTAAAATGCCTTAATAATTCATTATGAATTTGTCATCTATGAATTAATTCAACAATTCAAATACATGACATGAGTTATGTTACCTTCTATATGGTGTCACGCTACAGAGTTATGTCTAAATTAGTTAACAGAGAATTTCTGGAGAACGCAATCTTCTGGAACAACTACAAACCCAGAAGTCAGGCAAAAACATTAGTCCAGAGAAGATAATTGGCACAATAATAACCAACTCACTCTTATTTGGACTTTACAGTAGGGAAGCTGTGTGTCTATTTCTATAGATGGACAGATAGATGATAGACAGATGGATTTAGATTTATTTATTGACATAATTTATATAAAATCTCATCCCTACGATAACCCTGGTTCCAAAGGTTTGTCATGCTGGGGTGGGAGTGGGGATAAGCTCCCACTCTCTATAAAATGCTCCAATGGCGTGTGTCTCAAATAGCTTCTGACAACTGAAGCTCCACTCTTGGTCTTCTCATGGTGGAACTGTTTCCACTAACAGGAGAAGGGGCAAAGGCGAGTCACTGGCGCCTTAAAACCAGTCACTTCAGGCAGGTGGGGCTCATCAGCCTTGGCAGGCAACCAGCCTAGGGGAAGGAACCCTGATTTTAAACCTCTGCTGCCTTGTGGCTATACCCATATATGGGAAAGGCTTTGGGAGTTAACCCTGAGGAAAAATCAGGAGTCAGAGTCCCTTAGGCAGTTGGATGTTGGACATCACATCCCTCTGGCAACTCCTGAGCAGCACTGGTGCCAAACTGTATTGGCTCTGCCTCTCCTTTGCATCCACCAATGTCTTGGAGAGGGAAAACCTGCTGCATGAGCAACAGCTTGTTTTCCATATTGATCTGCCTAGGCCAGCGCCCTGGAGAGAACACTCCAACTACTCCTTATGGGGTAGATATAACACGGGATACGGCAGTTACCGCCGTTACCGGTTATAAGTCACTCAGGAGCTGCGGCTCCCATATCGGACTGCACAGCCACACTGTGGCCTGTGGCTCTTCAAGGTGATGATCCATGGTTGTCTGAGACTGGTGGAGGCCTACTACTACTACTACTACTACTACTATAATAACCCTGTAAGATAAATGCTATTATTAACCCCATTTTACAAATGAGGAAACTAGGGCTGAGAGACATTGACTTACCCAGAGCCAAACAGTTCACAAGTGTCTGAATCAGAATTTGAACTTGGGTCTTCTTGATTCCAAGTTTGATATTCTATCCACCCTCTGACATAGAAACTATGTCAGATAACTTTCATTGTCAATTCCTGTGAATTTTACTTTGTGGTTCTACTCAATCTCATAGTCTAGGTGAACCAGAGGCAAAAAATGCAATACTTTGTCAGCTAATGGATAGTAGCAGGTAGTGCAATGGAAAAAGTGCTAGACTTTGAATCAGGAAGACTTTGGCTTAAAATCTGCCTCAAATACTAGTTGTATAAACCTAAGGAAGTCATTTAATCTCTCCAAGCCTCCTCAGTTTCCTCATCTTTAAGATGCAGATAATAATCCTACCTCACAGAACTATTATGTCCATCAAATAAGATCACATATTTAAAGTGCTTTGTGAACCTTAAAGCATTAAATAAATGTTGTTATTATTATCACTTCCTTTGCAAACTATTATATCCCTTTCTGAATTCTTTTTTCCATACCCTGGAATACCTTTTTCAGTCTTCTGGGCCAGTGGTAGCCCAACTCAAAAAGAAGTCTAGAGGATGATTCACCCAGTAGAAGGCCCCACTCCTAAGTACGGAGTAGATTTCTACTGGCAGGCACAGTGCCAGATTACACAAGAGCCACAAAAGACACAGGACTACCCCCCCAGTGTTATTATTGGAATTTAACTGTTTAGTGAATAGAGCCCCCAGTCACTAACAACCTCTCCCCTTTGTTTATAGCACTCTCATGCATATATAATGTACTATCATGAATCATAATTAGCTTATGTCCTGTCTTATCTCCCAAGTAGACTGGAAAGTCAAGAATGATGCCGTGACTTCTCTAAATTTAGTATTTCCCCTAGTTCTTGGCATGATGCTTTGCATCAACAGTCACTTGATGCATATTTATTGAATATGTGAATGCATGAAGGAATCAATGAGCAGATGAATGAATGAATAAATAAATAAGTTAAAAGCAGAAACCTCCCAAAAGCCATTTTCACTTCTATCCCAGGATGTCCACCTGGCCAAGGAAGGTTTCCAAACATCCATTTACAAGTTGTAGTCTGTACGTCATACTTTTTCATGAGACCACACTACCCACATGATTCTTGTTTCATCTCTTTTGTTTCCATTTATATCTTCAGATAGAGCAGCTTTATGCAAAGCTGTAGCAAATATTACTATATACAAAACAAGAATTCAAACTTCAAAATAGCCTGCATAATTTCTAAGAGATTGCAAATGATCCAAAAGGCAAATAAATATTTGCAGCAGTTAAAAGCTTTTCTATGTTTGAAATTTATGTAGGAAATATAAAGAGTGTTTATATCAAGATTGTACAGAATGTTATATGTGTACCAAACACCATTTGGTAAAAAATAAATAAATAAATTGGGGCAAATTGGTTCTGATTTTATATACTAAGTATATCATAGCTTAATCATCAGGCCCTAATAAAGTAATTGCTTGATATGACTTTGTTCTTTTCCTTTCCTGTTTTTCTTTCACAGTGTTATTATAGTTTATGTATGAATTTATTTGTCCCATGTTCTTTGGAAAAACATTATTTGTCAAATTTATCTTATGTAGTGATCATTATCCCTCTTTAGATTATTTTTCTTTGATTTAAGGTATGGTTTCATTAAATTTAGAATTAATCCATTTTTTATCCTCCACAAAAGTCCTGTTCCATTGTCTGATCCTGACATAGAAGTCTCAGCTTCTCAAAGTCTATGCCTGCAGTGCACAGCTCTGAAAATTTCTGTAGAGTTGGGGAGGATATGAGTTTGTAACCAGCAACAAACTGTTTCTATTGTCTGGTGAAGGACTCACATAGGAAAGTATGGAAGAACTCAGAACCAGCAAGTTAGTTACTAGGTGACAGATCATTTGTCCATGGCAACCAATGAAACATAGAAAAATATGAAATGGCCATAGCTCTTAAGCGGCTCATTTCAGCATCTGCAATGACAGTGAGAGAGACAAAAAATAATTGGGGGTGGGAAGGGGAGAACATCCTGAGTATCAGAAAATTAGATAATCCATGAACATTTCAATGTTGGTACATTAAATTTGAGGTTATTCAGAGGCCAAGCCGTTACATCACTGGAGGAAATGAATGCTACCACATTGACATCCTTAGTTTGATGAAACCATAAGATGTAAAGGAGGTACAATTAGATGAAATGATGGCTTATAGGTTCTGCTTGAAGGAGAAAACCAAGCCTTTGCCTGAATTGATTTCATCATCATCCAAAGAACAACAGGAAATATTTTGTGGAACATTTGGCTACCTTGCTTGCAGTATTCATAATGAGGATAGACAAAGAGAATTGCACAAAGATGCTTGTATCTTATGAAGGTTGTGAGAGAGGATAAAGAAGTAGAGAACTTTTATGAAGAACTTTAGAAGCTCTTCTAAATGAAGTCAGCATATCCTTTGATACTCAGTGATGTCAATGTAAGAAAGGAAAAGGTAGAGCCAATGACAGTGTCTTGGAAGACCATCCCATAAAACCCATTTCTCTGTAGTATAACATCCCCAGGAAGTGGACCATGCAGCCTTTTCTTGGAGACTTCAAGTGACTCGTAGCTCTTTACCACCTCATGGAAGCTAAGTAGTATAGTGGATAGGACACTAGACCTGAAGTCAAGAATATCTGAGTTCAAATCCAACCTCAATGGCTTATTGGCTATGTCATTTAACCTATGTCTACCTCAGTTTCATCAATTGTAAAATGCAGATAATAATAGCACTTATCATCCAGGGTTGTTGTAAGAATTAAATGAGATAATATTTCTTAAAGGCCCTTAGTACAAGGGTCTGGCACATAATAGGCTCTTAATAAATGCTTGTTTCCTTTCTTCCAAAACAGTCCCTTCCCATTTTTGAAAGCTCTGATTTTCTAGGATTTTTTTTTCCTGATTATCAAGTTGAAATTTTCCCTTCTGCTGCTTCTAATCATTGCTCCTTATTCTGCTCTCTGGTAGTAAGCAGAAATCATGCTCCACAGAGTGCTTCAAATACTTGCACGCAATTCATCTCACCCATCTCCCCTACTCTACAGAGGAAGAAATGGAAGCCTGGGGAGATTAAGTTGTTTGCCCAGAGTCATACACTTGGTATGCATCAGATGTAGGATGTAAAGCCTGGTCCAATGAATTCACATCTGGGGTCCTTTCTCCACCATATTGTAGTCTCCATGTACTTATTCTTTTTCTCTGTTTCTCTTTGTCTCTGTTTCTCTCTGCCTCTCTCTGTGTCTCAGTATCTCTGTCTCTGTCTCTGTCTCTCTCTGACTCCATATTCTCTCCTCTCTCTCTCTCTCTCTTGCTCACTTGCTTGCTCTCTCTCTCGCTCTCTTGCTCTATCTCTGACTCTGTGTCTCTGTCTCTGTCTCACTCTTTGTCTCTGTCTCACTCTGTCTCTCTTTCTCTGCCTCTCTATGTGTCTCTCTCTCTCTGTCTCTATGTGTCTGTCTCTCTATGTTCATCTCTCTCTGTGTCTCTCTGACTCTGTGTCTCTGTCTCTGTCTCACTCTTTGTCTCTGTCTCACTCTGTCTCTCTTTCTCTGCCTCTCTATGTGTGTCTCTCTCTGTCTCTATGTGTCTGTCTCTCTATGTTCATCTCTCTCTGTGTCTCTCTGTCTCTGTCTCTCTCATTTATCTTAGCTAAATATCTTTTTTTTTTCATTCAATAATGGTGTAGGGTGATTGTACCATCTCCCTCATTACCTCCCTGATTGCCTCTTTTGAATATCCTTATAGATATGGTACCTGAAACTGAACACAGTACTGTTAATGTACCTTAGGACTATTGTTACCTGTGTTCTGGACACTATATTTCTTTTAATGTTGAATAAGGTTTCATTTATCAGTCAATAGGCAATATCAAGTCACAGACTATGCACCATGTAGTGTGCTAAGCTCTGGGGATACAAAAAAAGGGCAAAGGGAACTCTCAGAGAGGTTGTGGCCTAATGAGAGACAACATGTAAACAACAATGTACAAACAAGGTATAGGCAGGACAAACAACATAATCAACAGAGGGAAGTTACTAGCATTAAGGAGGATCAGGAAAGACTTTCTGAAGAAGGCAAAAGTTTAGCAGGTACTTCAAGGAAGCCAATAAATTTGGGAGGCCAAGATGAGGAAGGCGAGAATTCCAGGCATGGAACCAGCTAGTGAAAATGCACAGGGTTGGGGGCAGCTAGGTGGCGCAGTGGATAAAGCACCGGCCCTGGATTCAGGAGGACCTGAGTTCAAATCCGGCCTCAGACACTTGACACATACTAGCTGTGTGACCCTGGGCAAGTCACTTAACCCCCACTGCCCCGCAAAAAAAAAAAGAAAAAACAAAACAAAAAAAAAAAAGAAAATGCACAGGGTTCATATATGAATTGTTGTGTGCAAGGAACAGCAAAGAGGAGAATGTCACTGGATTGCAGAGAGTGTAGGGGTGAGAAATGGAAAGAAAAGTAGAAATTTAAGAAGAAGTTATGTTGTGATAGATGTTGAATTCCAGAGTATTTTGTATTTGATTTTGGAGGTGATAATGAGCCACTTGAGTTTCTTTAATTGGAGGAAGAGGGGTAACTTTAAAAGGATCAGTTTGACAGCTGAGTGGAGAATGGGCAGGAGGGAAGAAAGACTTGAGGCAGAGACAACCAGCAGGTTATTGAGGAAGTCCAGGTATGAGGTAACAAGGTCCTGAAACAGGGTGGTAGAAGGGGGCATACAAAAGAGATATTAGGAAGGTAAATATGGCAGGACTTGACATTAGATTGGCTATGCAGATGGGGTGAGAAGATTGTCCAAAAGGGATGAGCACTATGAGATAATAGCTAGAGGAGATGGATAAATCAAATTAGGATTTTTTGAGGATGGGATGACATGGGCATGTTTATAGGCAATAGGAAAGGAAGTGGTAGACAAGGAAAAATTGAAGATAATTAAGAGAATGGAGATGATAGAAGGGTCAACCTGCTCAAGAAGATGGAATAGAATAGGATCACTTGCCTATAAAGAGGATCTTCCTTGACAAGAAGAATCATTTCTTTAGGTGAGACAGTGATAAAGTAGACAACTGCAGAAGGCATCTGAGATCTGTTAGATCAAGTGGGAGCTCATGGTAGATGTCCTCAACTTTTCTTCAGTGAAATATCAACCAAGGTTTGAAAGGGGAAAGGGGGCTATGGAAGGTTTGAAAAGGGATCAAAATGTTTAGAAAAACTGCCGTGGAGAGTGGGAAAGTACATTAGTTACTCATGTCTCACAGTTGAATAGCACTGAGTTGACAGTACCCCAAAACACTTCAGGTTGGTTTTTTTTGGTTAATGATCATCTAGCTACATTTCTTATGATATTCTACTTACAAAATTACTTTTTTGAACTCATGCAGGTGTAATGATTGGAATGATGCCACCTGCTGGAGACTTATTGTAGAAATCCTCTGCCATGAGGTGAAGGTCTCTTTCTTTGGCGTCAGGAAGTGACGTTTGCTTGTGGGAGGAAGAAAGGGGGGAGCCTGGCGCTCTGACTCGTGCTCTTTTTACCTGTGGACTCTGGCGGAGAACGGAGCTAGGAATGCTCTCTCCCTTTAATAGATAGAGGAATCTAGGCCTTTCTCTTTACCAAATTCTTATTCTCCTTAATAAATGCTTAAAAGTCTAACTCTTGATAAAGCTTATAATTTATTGGCGACCACTCATTAGATTTTAGACAGACTAGCTAGAATTTTAGCCCCCTTACACAGGGCTCTACAATGATGTGGGATTCCATCCATTGTTCTAGATGAGGGATTTTTTATTGGGGGGGGGGAGGTGTGGTCCTGATTGTCATACAAAATGTTTGCTATTCCTCCCAGCTTTGTGTCATCCACAAAATCTTTGCTTACAAATCATACCAAATCACATTGTAGCACATTTCTAGGTAGTTTAAATGGAAAATAGCATGGATCACATTTTCCACAGTCTAAACTTTACAAACTCCTTCTGCAATACCTTCTAAAATGTCTAAGTTGAGGAGAAAAGAAAGTCAATGTTTACTCAACTCCCCATCGCAAACAATGTGTACTTGCCCTTTTTAAGGGTGATTTTTTTTTTATTCCTTCCATGCCAAATGCTTCAAAGAGCCTTTCTCTTTTAAGCCTTTATCTGAAAGAACATTGGGTCAAAATGTCAGGCTTTCAGAAGATTTCCTTTTTTTCTAAATTCTTTCCTTCTTAAAAAAAATGTTAAAGTTAAAAAGAAGTACCCAGTGAGGAAACCTGGTTTCCTATCTTTTATAAAATAAAGATTTAATCTTTGCCAACTTGAATATTCTTCTTTATATAAATCTGAATATGGTATTCAATTGGGTTTTTCTTCTCTATACT
Source organism: Dromiciops gliroides (assembly GCF_019393635.1). NCBI lineage: Eukaryota > Metazoa > Chordata > Mammalia > Microbiotheria > Microbiotheriidae > Dromiciops > Dromiciops gliroides. The sequence goes on from NC_057863.1 coordinate 385,238,961, forward strand.
TAGAGAGGTCAGCCAGCTCAAATGCATCAGCCATCTTTGACCAATGCAAATCTTTCTTTACATTATTTTCTCTACCTTTGGGAAAGGACAGAGCACTTCAAACAGATAAGAGGAATTGAAGATTCATTTCTGTCCCCTAGCTGTGTGACTCTGAGGAAGTCATTTAACCTTACTTCACCTATCAAATAGAGATAATACGTGTACTATCTGCTTCATGGGACTATCATGATTAAAGTGTGGTATAAATCATAAAGTGTCAGATAAGTGTGTTATTATTATTAATAACAATAATATAAATGCATTTCAAAATTTAGCATTTCAAAAATGAAAATCTGCATTTATGTCATATGCTCCTGCTAGACTTTAAGCTTCTTAAAGGCAATTGTTACATTTTATTTACTTATTATGCTAAGTGTCTAACACAGTGTTTTAGAGATAGCAGGCACTCTAGTACACAGCTCATAGTAGGCACTTCATAAATGGCTGTTAAATGGATGCATAATTAATTATAATATAGGTTTAAATTTTTTAAATGGCAATAAATGAAGCACATATTGATCAAGGAGCTTGGAAGACATTAGTTTTCTATTATTTCTAATTGTGCTGATTATTTTCTCTTTTGTAATTCAGTGGTAGAAGCTCTGCATTTTTTTCCTAAAAATTGCAGGACTTACCCTTATTAATGTTTATGACATCATTCTAGGCAAGTGTTTTTTATAGAAAATATGAAACTGGCAAATATCAGTTTGTTTGGACACTGATGATAGATATCAGTCAAAACCTCTGTTGCTTTTTTTTTAATTGTTTTGCCTTTTCAACATTCTAAGAATAAATTAACATCCAGCCAATGTTTTCTCAGCCATTGAGTATATGATCTGTATGTTACTTATTGATACAAATACTGAGGAAGTTTGTCCCTGAATCAGAAACAAGTATTTGTTTAAAAAAAAAACATTCGAATTGTTTTTACATGTAATTTTTTAACAATCATCTAAAAGCAACGTTTCTTGAATCCCGATTTCTTGCCCAGCATGTTTTTTTTTTTTTATCCACTTTGTTCTGCCTAGTTGTCTAACAGTTATCTCCAGGAGACAAGTAAAACTTCAATGTTATATCTACCTAATTCTACCACCTATATCTATTTAAGAATAGAATCAGGAGTATAAAGCATGTTGTTCCTTACTGGAAGAAAATTATAAGTTTGCTGACAGCTCCCAATGCACTTTACATAGATGTTTATCTCTTTTTTTCTCCATCATTCATGTTACAAATCTAAGAACTAACATCATGCTCAAGGATATTCATAGTTTTCTTTTTGTGTGTATTTTCTATATTGTATTCTGTAATTTTTTATATACTTTCTGAATATATTCTTTGTTTTTTCTTTATTCCCTCCAAACATGAATGCCATTAAGTATGGTAATTGCTTTTATACGTGATCCTTGTAGTCTACATTACTGATCAAAATCTGAGATTTATTTACCAGCATGACACTCAGTATCATCATTGGGATGTTCACTGTGTTGTTGGACCTGGACTTCCATTTCTCATGTGACTTGCAATCTTAATCATTCCAGACTTTAGTTATATGCATAGACCACATCATTTTAGGGTTATCAAAGATGACTTAAACCCCCACTGAGGTATATAAGAAATTTCTGATAGCCTTCCTTATATTTGTAATAAAGGAGAGAAGAGGTTGGTTGTTATTGATTCAATTTTTTACTAGAACATACTTATAACTGAATCATACTTCAATATTTCAAGGTTCAGTGATTTTATCTGTGTATGAGTACTTCCTCCACCAACTGTAATTCTTTCCTGTTTTCCTAAACTATGTCGGTGAATGGTAGTGTGCATACATACATAAATACAGATGCATATATACATATATACATACATATATATACATACATATATATACACGGGGAGCTAGATGGCTCTGTGGATAGAGTCTGTGGATGAGTCTTGAGCTTAAACCTGCCTCAGACACTTACTAGCTCTGTGACTCTGGACAATTAAAATCATCTTGAAGGGGCAGCTAGGTGGTACAGTGGATCAGGCACCAGCCCTGGATTCAGGAGGACCTGAGTTCAAATCTGGCCTCAGACACTTGACACTTACTAGCTGAGGGATGCTGGGCAAGTCACTTAACCCTCGTTGCCCTGCCAAAATAAATCATTTTGTAGTCCATCTATTGGTGATAAGATTTTCCAAACTTAGCTAGGCTATTCTTCTCACAACAGACATATGTTCCATCATTATGGTGAATTTCAAAACCTATCCAGTTTTATGGAACCTACCAGAACTTGTTCTCTGCTGAATCCAGAGAACCCTCTGTCACAGAGAAGATCCCAAGAAATACATTATTGCACTGTGGTTAAAACATTAGAAGAAAGATTTAGCATTAATATCCCAGGGAAAAAGCTCTCCAACTATTGTTTTTCTGTTTTCATCTTTGAAACAAAGGGAATTTTGGAACTGGAGGAAGAAAATATGATAGGAAGAGAAAATTATTCCGGCCATCTTGGGATTTCTTGATATTGATAATATACAAAATGTTCTAATATTTCATGCATGGAATATTTAATAAAGATCCATAGGTTGAGGACAGCCTAGATGTTGAGACTAGAGAACATGCCAAATGGGGAATGGGTAAATCAAGTGAAGATCTCTGTCCTGGAGAAGAGAACACAGGGGATACATTATAACTTTCTTCCAATACATGAAAGGTAGCTATGTGGAAGAGGAGTCATACTTTTCTTTGTCCTAGATATTTGAAGTAATACAAATGTGTAAAACTGGCAAAGAAGATAATTCAGTATAGATATCATCAAAAAAAACAAAAGAAAAAAAAGTTCCTAATAATTCCTAACCCTACCCAATAATGGAATGGGCTGTTCCCCTAGCTAATAATGATTTCCCTGTCACTAGAGGTCTTCAAGCAAAGGCTGTACAAACATTGGTTTGTTATAGATAGATGATAGATAGATAGATAGATAGATAGATAGATAGATAGATAGATAGATAGATAGATAGATAGATAGATAGATAGATGGTGATACAAATAGTTTCTGATGTTGCCTTCACCCTCTGATTCTGTTTGGAGTTTATTCAAAGGTAATAAACTATAAGGAAGGCATAATATACAATAATATCTTATCAATACAATTGCAATAGACTGTTAGAGGTAGAAGTGTCCTGAGAGATCCTCAAGTCCAATTTTCACTTTTAAAAAGGTGAGAAAACTGAGTCCCAGAGTCTGCCCATCAGGTCAGACAGGTACTAAGTAGAAGGGATGAAATGCAAAGCCAGGTTTTCTGAATCAAAGTCCAATTTTTTGAGCTGTTCATTTGTTTGAGTTTGTCCCCCCTCCAAGATCATGTTAAGGAAATAGCATTCTATGGCATCAAAGGGTCTTCTTACAAGAGTACCAGGCCAAGGCTCAGAGATTCGAATTCTCCCTCGTAGAGGAGAGAGATGTTAAAGGTTGTCCTTAGGGATGTAGTTGTTCAGTATTCTTTGTTGTGTGTGAACCCTAAGAAAAATCACCCTGTAAGCCCATAACCTGTTCCTACTCTCACTACCAACATTTTTTCTGCAGGTAAAATATAATTTTTAAAAATACACACATGCATATATGTATATAAGTATGTGTATATATTTACACACACACACACACACACACACACACACACATGAAATATAACAGACAACCTTGAAGAGGACCCAAAGTCACAAGTGCAACATGAAGCTTGAGGGATGTGTGTGGAAGAGAGGAGGGGTTTTACTTGGCTGACTCTGAATTGGGGAAATTATAGACTGACCATATCTGCATAAATACACCTTGGGTCTTTTTTTGCAAAAGCTAATCACCTCTTTCTTCCACTGTTCCTTCCTTACTACTACTGCTCAGTATCATCTCTGATGAGAGGACTGAGTCTTAATATCTATACCACTTTATTTCCCTCACATATATGCTGTACTATGAAATATACTTTAATTTTATTCAAGTATTTAAATCTGTTTCATTTAGTTTTAAAGGATGATAGCATGCATAGAGAACTGGACCTGTGATTAGAAAGGCCTGAGGTTCAAAGCCTACTTCTGATACTTACTAGCTAGGTGACCATGAACAAACTCCTGAACTTCTCTCTGAGTCTCAGGCAATTCTACGGGATTTTGAGCAGTGGATGGGTTGGATCTACCACTAAGTGACTAGCACTCCCCCACAAGAAAACCAGAAATTACTGGTGGCTCAATTGTTGGTGCCTTTGTGTCAATTAGAAATAGGGGTTGGGCTTGTGTTTTCACTGATATAGGGAACTCTTGGAGGATGAAACCCCCCTAGTCTACCAATAGAGGCCAGCACTACTTATACCTGGAACAGCAGATAATGGGGGAGTATTATTTAGAGTACTGAGAGGTTAAGGGACTTATCCAGAGTCTTATAGCTTTCCATTATTCTTTCAGATTCCTTTACTATCTGATAATCAAATAAGGAAGTTTTGGCAATCAGGAAAGTGACTGGAGAGTGTAGGACTGAATGAGTTTTTCAGTGGAGTTTTCTGGGTGGACAAATAAAGTACTGAACTTTAGATTAGGGAAATTGAAAAGAGATGAGGTAGTGGGGGTGGTACTAATGATACACTTTACCTACTTTAGTTTTGCTCACAGCTAACCTGCCAAGACTTTACTTGGTCTCATAAAATGCAAGTGACCTCTTGAGAATAGAACAGATATTGGTCCCCCAAGGGCCTTCATTCATGGTATGGTAATCAGGAGGTGCCTGAATGCCCCTAGAGTTTTAGGTTTAAGCTTTTTTGTTAAGACCTACTGAAAACTTACACAAAGAAGAGTACCACAATGTTATAAGGCTAATTTGGTCTTTTCTTGACTATAACTGACCCAATAGTCCCAAATTACTCTTAGTCACTAGCAACAAAATTGAAGCCCCAGGTCTGGTCCCACAAGTGGTTTTGTTTTATCTAATATTTCATGCAAAAATGATTGAAGGAATTTCAACTCCGGCCTGGTTAATGGTAGCCAATCCTCCTAGAAGGGATTGTCAATTATCAATGGGTTATATAGCATTTCCTATCAAGAATTTCATTTTTCTTTTTAATTCTCTCAAAGTAGTAACAGTTTGAAATTCTGTACTTCTAACAAAAATTTGGCAAAAAGAAGGTCCTGTTATAAAATGGAAAGAGTGACGAATTTGGAATAAAAGGATCTCAGTGTGAATCCCAGCTCTTCCCCTTGCTACTTGTGTGACCCTGGACAGTTATTTTTACCTCTCTGGGCCACAATTTCCCCATCTAAAAACTGATGGGGTTGAGTTAGATTGTAAGATCAAGGGCTGAGGGACCTCTAAGTGGCTTAAGGAAGCTGTATTGCCTAGGGCCTTCCATAGACCTCCAAGGGACTGTAGCTAATTAGGATAAATTCTACTGCTTTCCATATTTTCTTTATGTTTCTTTGGGTCCTTCTGAATGACTTTCATTGGTCCTTTCAGGTTTCTGTACAAAGAATCTCAGGATGAAAAGAGACCTCTGTCCACCCCTACCTAAAACAGAAATTCCCTTTGTAGCCTCACTGACATATGGTCATTCCAGCCTCTGCTTATGCAGCTCCAGTGTTGAATCTATTCTCCTTTAATGGATGGAGATTGAAATTGAACATAGTATGTATTCTCTAAGAGTCTGACCTGTGGGTGTTGAATACAAGGGAAGTAAAAGTTACTACTGGTACATGTTATGCCCCTGCCTATCCATACCAGATGCATTTAAATTGTAACTGGATATAGCTAGAAATGTATTTTGTACAGAACTGCTGTAGAAATTCTTGAAATGAAAGATGGTTTTTATAAACCCCATATTGCCATGCCCCTGTGGTACATTTGAGGCAATAGTGATTTACTATTCCAATCGTCTCAACTGATGGTTCAGATTTAAATGCCCATGAATCACTCAGGAGCTTACACTACTCACTTTCAGCCAGGAATAGCCTAAGGCAGCTCTACAGACAGTTCTGGCTGATAGACAGGGAATGTCTATCAGACCAAAACTGCTTACCCCAGCCCTTTTCCACTGTGTCCAATTAACCTAATGGCACAGAGCTTTCGCAGCTTATAGAAGTAGAGCCCCTTCCCTGGAAAGTCAGTTTTCCTCCCTCTAAAGGTTTTTGCCCTATGATCACTAGCTTTCTGCTGTGGGCAATAGCAACCCTGAGTGAGGGATCATTATAGGATGGAGAATTCAGTTAGGAAGGAGAAAGCTCCTTAATAAAGCCAGCAGCTCTATTGGCTCAGCAACCAACATAAGGGAGTGATGGTATCCGTCAGAGTACTCGCCTTTCCTTCCCCTGCTCAGTCACAGAAAGTGGCTCCCCGTTACCTTCCATAACCAGTTCAAATTCCTTAGCTTGGATTTTATGGCCTTCCATTATTTGGTACAATTCTACTTTTCTGACCTTATTTCCCATTTCCCCCTGTTACATACCTTGTCAGAAGAACTGAAAAGACAACATTGTTCTCACTTTCTATTGAAAACCCTATACTTATCTACAGCCTTTGAGGTATAACTGATGTTCTAATACAATTTTAAGGGCACCTCCCAAAGTAAATCCCCTTGATTCGTTTTTACCCCCTCAGTTTCCTCTATTTCAGTGTTTTTTCAATTGTGTCTGATGCTCCATGACACCATTTGGGATTTTCTTGCCAAAGATATTGGAGCAGTTTGCCTTTTCCTTCTGCAGCTCATTTTACAGATGAGGAAACTGAGGCAAACAAGATTACATGACTTACCCAGGATCACAGTTAGTATCTGAAGCCAGATTTGAACTCAGGAAGATGTCTTCCTGACTCCACACCTGGGACTCCATCCTTTGCATCATGTAGATGCCAGAGTTTCCTCTAGAAAATCTAGATTTCTACAAACAAAAGATTCCCCAGCTTTTATATAGTACTCAAGGCAAAAAGGCATATTAGGTGCAGAATGGTCTTTATTTCATACCAAAGAAAATTCCAAAACTACATAAAAGGAATTTAAAATGTTCATAAGCAATTGATATACTTCTTCCACATTTGCTACAATGCCTAATTAGTCTCCTTGAATCAAAGCACTATCCTGTGGTTTTTGAGCCCTTCAGGAAAAAATAAACTTGTGGTTGTTAAATGGGTAATATACCAACTATTTCCTTGAAGTCCTCTTTTACCTCAAAGGCATCCAAACTGACAGTAGTGCCCACAAAAGTCTGGACTTTCTCTGGAATGAAAATGAACTTGGGTTTGTTAGAGATATCACCCAGAGGTTGGCACTTTCTAGTAATTCTCTCTTTTTCTAATTTCTTGATCCTCAAGCTCTCATTTTGGGATTTTATTATAAAGGTAGCCAGGAAAGCCCTCTTTGTTGCTAGAAGATGGGATTCTGAAACTTGGAGTCCAAGTATTCTCCTATTGGGTTATATGGGTTAGCATAGTTGCCTGTGGTCCAGGAAACCATTACAGGCTCCAGAAAAGGAAAAACCATCATTGCCATCCTGGGGCCTATGCCTTCCCTTAGGTTTTTTTGTTTTGTTTTGTTTTCTAGACTTTGTTACCAAAAGGGACAAAGGCAAGCAGGATTACAGAGATCCTTTCCACATCACAGGGGCTAGGGGAGTAGAGCCCCCACAATCGAGAAAATCTGTGTAAAATGTTTTGGCTCTCTCTTCATACCAGAGAAGTCTGCATTTTTTGTTCTTTATCTTTTATGGGATGGTTACAGTACTTTATTGTAAAATTTGGATTAAGCATTTAGTCATAGGCTCTGTGTTATCTTCTGGACTTTGCATGTCATCTGTGGCCTCGGCAAAACTCCCAAAAAACTGCCATTTAATTTCTTATGCCCTACCCACAATATATCAAAGCCACTATATGGAAAGTCACAATGTGGAGGGGATAACTGTATTTTTTTAAAGAGCCACAATAAGCAACTGACCAGCACAAAGGGTTATCTCTGACCCCAAATTGTTTGAGTCAATCAACTTTTTTTCCAATTGACTACATACAAAGTCCAAGAAAGGAATCAATTTGATCTAGTAACTCCCCCTCTCCCCTAGGAGTAACCCCCTACAAAGGAAATGCCCTTTTCCAAACTGCCAAACATTCTGTTTATGCTTATACCTCTCCCTAAAATGACATTCCCCTTCTTCATACAGAGCTGTATCACCAGGTCACTGTTACCTTTAGATTTAGAGAGCATGTGGGATAGAAAGGCAGAGGTAAGAGAAAGTGTGATATAATCCCCTCAAATCTAGGGATTATTTTAGAATAAAACCAGTCACTTCTACTTTCTATTCATTATCTGTATATAAAAGTCTACAAAACACTTTCTATGCATTATCTTTTCTGACCTTCCCTGGAAGCCTCAGTGATAGATAGGTATTTCAGGTATTTTTATAGTGAATTAGTGAATTGCTTGTTGCTCTTAGTCCCAGAGTTAGGAAAACTGAGGCACTAACAAGGTTAAATAATACAGCCAAGATCACAGAGCTGCTAAGTGTCTGAGATAAAATTTAAACTCAGATCTTCTTGACTGATAGAGCTCAGTGTTCTCTCTACTGTGAGGCCTATCTGCTTCCCAAAAGAACAAGTACAAACACGTGAGCAGGCTGTTTAAAAAACAACAAGAGCAAGTATAATTTGTTATGATTTTGTTTAGAACCATAGTTTACCTTAGAGGAAATTCATTCTTTGTGAATTAAAATAATGATTCTTTCAGAATTAAAATCTCCAAATTGGAAAAAAAAAAAGATTTACCGAAAGGCCTCAACTGCCCAAGATAATAGAAAATTAAAGCATGATTAAAGATATGCCTTAATGAAGCATGGTAATAGGTAGTTACTCTGATTTGAGGGATATTAATAAGAGAAAGACCCACTCCTTCACCCTAGCCCCATGCCCCTACCTCTACTGTCTTACTGCATTGCCCGGAATTCTACCATTAGAGAGACATTCCTCACTCTTCTCAGCCTTGAAAACGTCTTCTTGGTTTTACTTCCTTTTTATAAATTGTGAGATAGGAGGGGGAGGAGAAAGCTAAAGAAAAGAAATGTTAATTGAAAGAAATAAAATGGTTTTAAAATGGAAATACTGCAACTTTTTTGAGTTGGGAGCACATTTTACATTAAGCTGTTATCATGACTAACACTTGAGTATAAATTAGCTTGTCAAAGTGCTTTCTGATAGCTAGAATCATAAAATGCTTTATTCAAGCAGGACCTTAGAGATCATATAGTCTTTGATTTTGAAGATACCACAAGTTGCCCCCAGAGCGTAGAAGTGGCTTACACAAAGAGTAAGACACTGAGCAATGGGAGCTTTGGTGGAAGAGGATGAGTTGTTATTCTATGACTGTGAATAAAAAAGAATATTAGGGGGCAGCTGGGTGGTGCAGTGGATAAAGCACCAGCCCTGGATTCAGAAGGACCTGAGTTCAAATCTGGCCTAAGACACTTGTCACTTGCTAGCTGTGTGACCCTGGGCAAGTCACAACTCTGCCCTGAAGTAAAAAAGAATATGAAAGAGGGAGGGAAGGAGGGAGAGACAGAGAGACAGAGAGATAGAGACAGGCAGAGACAGAGAGAGTATAGAATTAGGTAAGAGCAATTATAATACTTGTAGGTGGTACGATAAGCAGGTAATCAGGGAGGAAACAAATGATTTGGTGTACAGTGTACAATCTGCTGTATAATTTCCTTATAGAAATAGAATACATGAATTTTCAGTTGTTTGTCAGCATGGCAAAATAGATAGATATGGCTTTGGGGTCAGGAAGACCTGGGTTCGAATCCTATCTCGGACATATACTGGCTGCATGAACCTGGACAAAATGTGTCATCTCTCAATGTCCTTAAGTAGCTCTCTATGAACTTGAGTTGCATTCCTAGTGAAACTTAAGGGAGAGATTTTGTGTTACTTCTCTCTCCTGTTTGACCTCTCCTCTGTTGTATCTTCACCAAGGTCATGGTCCCACCCTCCTACTTTTTCTGACTTGCCCGTTATTCTTCAGGATAGTCAGGTGGCACAGTGGATAGAGCCATGGACCTGGAATTAGAAAGACCTGAGTTAAAATCCAGCCTCAGACATTTACTGTGTGATCGTAGGCAAGTCATTTAACCTCATTTGCCTCAGTTTCTCAGTAGGTGCTTAATAAATATTAATTTTCTCATAGGGAGTTTCCTAAATAAATGAAATCACAGCTCCAAAAGAAAAAAATCAACAGCATTTTATGACTTCTCCCAACAGTGCACAATGGCTTGAGGGTATCCCCCCCAAAAAATGGCCAACTGCAAGAATGACCTTTTTTTGGCAAACAATTGTTGGTTAAGAACAAGAAGAGAAAAAAGAAAAGAACAAGAAGATCCAGAGTGTGGGGACCAATTTTTAATTGGGGAGTGTTAGCTAAGCGGCTCGCCACAATATTGAGGCAAGGAAGGGGACTGGCAGCCTCCCTCAAAACAGAACAGGATTTATTTTAACAAGAATGAACTTAAAACACACACACACACACACACACACACACACACACACACACACACACACGATCAGTAGGATCAAGGGAAAAGAAATAAAACGGGGAAAGGGAAATTATAATACCTGAAAAAATACCACCGCCCAGGAATCAGCTGAGAATACGCAGCAGAACGCCTATCACCTTCCAGCTTCCCTCTGACAAGCCCAATTCTCCTCCCCCAATCCCAGAAAACACCCCACACAGCCCCAGCCAATGGGATGGCCGCTTTGACAGTCACATGACTGCCCTCACTAGGCTCTTAATCATTATAATTTTGCCAAGCCCATGTAGGCTTCGGAGAGTGGTGATGATGTGAGGTGCCAGCGCCATGGCAATGGCTACAACCAGTGGGTGGAGCATCATGGGGTTTGCAGAGCCCCAGGCCAGTGCACAATGAGGCATAAAAACCTCAAATAACAATTAATTCTTTACAAGAGGATGTCTAGGATTCAGGGGTGGAAGAGAGCCCATGTTGAAATGACAGAATGCAGAATATGAAGAGATGGAATCAAAGTTATAACAGGTGTGAAGGACCAGAACCTTCCAGAGGATCAAGGAGGACAGAATAACTTTCAAGAGCAGATTCAGAAAGAGGGAAACTTCTGAGGAGGCAGAAGGTCAGCAGACTGTGATTGTTCTGCCTTGGGAGAAGAAAAGGTGACAGAGCCCAGAGTCTAACACTTTGGGAAAAGAGAACAGTATTTTTTTTTTTCTCCAACTCACTTAAGGAACCAAGAAAAGGTACCAAGGCAATGGAGCCCTGGAGACAATCTAGTGACATTATCTAAGGCCAGATGCCCATGGAAGTAATTTATCATTGAGCCCTAACTAAAGGTTTAACTTCTGGTCACCTCTCTAAAGTCTTGAACACACTTTAATTATCTTTGTGCCATGAATAAAATTGAAGCCAATTAGACCAAGGTTACATTTTCAAGGGTGGACATGTAAAAGGGAGGCTCAAGTCCCCATAGCAAGCACCAAGAGAGCATTTAGAGGCAAGGTTTTCAGGTCTTGGACCCATATATATTACCTAGCCCTGATTCTCCTTGTCCTTAACTAATGGAAATTGAAATCATAATGTGGACATTATTATGTCTCCTATGATAAAAAAATAAATTAATAATGCATGCCCCGACTGTCCTTCATACCCACTAATGTACCTGAATTTAAAAAAAAAAAAGATATGAATATCTCTGATGAAAAGCTATGAGGAAGAGAATGTCTCAAGAGGTCCCTTTTCCCACTGATCCATTATATCTACTTACTGAACCCAGTGTTCTGCATCTCCTGCCCCATATGTGCATATTCTCCCATGCATGAAAACCACTCCACATTTTCCATACAAAAAGATTGAAGGAATATAATTTCTTTGTTCTCTTTTGGCCATTTTGTGACCAAATCTCTCAATCAATTCCCTACTGAATGGCTTCCCTTCTCTAAATCTTCCTTTGGATTTCCCTTCCCTTCTGTCACCCTTAGGACACTTTCTCCTAGTGTTCCCCAGAGACAAGTGATTTCCAGAACCAATAGTCCTTTCCTAGATACCTCATGGAACAGGGCCTTTGGTTCCCACATTTTTCCCATCACTTTCCTTCTCTGGCCACTTTCCCTCATTGCATCAGCTCCCAGGGCTTATTCCTTGACAGATTTGAAATCTTAAACCTTAAATCACATCCCTCACACCAAAATACCAGCTGCATCACCACTGCAGGCAGTATCTTCCCAATATGACAGGCAAGTACATTATGCTAAGTAGATAATCACAACAATTATATTAAAAGGTTATAATTTCATCCCATTGGGTATAGTGAGTCTGTCAAAGGCAATTATATTAAAATAGAAACCAAGTCTCCCCACTACTCCCCCCTGCTACCTGCCCAAATGTTGATTTTTAAATAGCCAAGTTCATCTGAAGCCACTGAATTTTCAATATAGAGGAAAGAACAGGGAGAGAAAAAAAAAGCCCATATTTGATTCAATTTTGGAGGATTTTAGATTCTAAGGTACTAAAAGTACCTCATTATAATGAGATCACCCTATTATAAGGTGGTCCAAAAGCACAGACCCTAAGAACAGTACTGTTCCTGAATTAAACAGAAATAGTAACAGTTTCTACTGTTCGGTTCATTTTATCTAACCCAGACTCAACTAATAGGTTATATTAAAAAAAGAAAAAATACTCTATCCATAAGTAAGTATGAGGAACTGGGTAAAAAGTGAGAAAGTCAGGATTCAGACCCATTTCCTCACTCACCTAAGTTTGACTCCTGTGTCATAAGCCTGGGAGGGTGGTGTTGCCCTTTATTTAATAGGGTAAGTGAGGCTGAGGGATGGTTTTAACATGGTCCTTTCCTCTGGACTTTTAGGAACTACTTGAAGAAATAGATCTTTCACATATGAAATATTAGAATGAAACACAATATATTGCTGGATGGCAAAGAATTGGAAATTGAGGAGAAGCCCATCAATTGGGGAATGTCTGGACAAGTCATGGTATATGATTGTAATGAAATACTATTGTGCTATAAGAAATGACCGACAGGATGATTTTTTAAAAAACTGGATAGACTTACACAAACTGATGCAAAGTGAAGTGAGCAGACCCAGGAGAACATTGTACACAGTAACAGCAATCATCAACTGGGAACAACTTAGATATTCTCAGCAATACAAGACAATTCCATAGGACTCATTATGAAAAAGGCTATCCACTTCCAGAGAAAGAACTGATAGTGTGCAAATCAATGTGCACTATTTGTCACTTTCTTTTTACATGATTCTTTTTCCCTTTGGTGCTGTGTCTTCTTTTACAACATGACTAATATTTATTTTTATATATATGTGTATATATATATATATATATTATTTATGTTTTACATGATTGCACAGGTATAACCTATATCAAATTGCTTACCATCTCAGGGAAGGGAGTGGTGAGAGAGAAGAAAATCAGGAACTCAATTTTTTTTAAATGTTAAAAATTGTCTTTACATGTAATTGTGGAAAAATAAAATTATATATATACATATATATAATTGTATTTATGTGTATAATCTCTGTAGGGTAAGGTAAATGGACAGAAAATACATGTAAGTCAGGAAGACTGAAGTTCAAATCCAGCCTCAGACATCTGGTACCTGTGTAACACTGGGCAAGTCACTTAATTGCTTTCAGTCTCAGTTTCTTCATCTATAAAATGAGGATAATAACAGTACGTATTTCCCAGGATCATTGTGAGGATGAAATTAAATGTTAGCAAAGTACTTTGCAAATTTTATAACATTCTCTAAATACTAGCCATTGTTATTATTATGGAGGGGGGGCAATGAGGGTTAAGTGACTTGCCCAGGGTCACACAGCTAGTAACTGTCAAGTGTCTGAATCTGGATTTGAACTCGGGTCCTCCTGAATCCAGGGCCAGTGCTTTATCCATTGTGCCATCTAGCTCCACCCAACCATTGTTATTATTAAAGACAGTATATGGTCTAATTGCTAAGGAACATGAAGGAGAAATGTGTGAAGGCACAGTATGGGCTTTGTTGAAGATTTTTTTCTATCATCTGTCATTATTAAATCATGTAGACATACACAGAAGCTGAATATTACATACATTATGAAAATTAATCAAAAAGCACAGGCTTAATAGTTCAAATGCATATTTATAAATACAGTAAATCTTTGTGTAGAAAATGCTTTCTCATATTTTCTACTTCCCAGAAATGCAATCACTGCCTTCACCTCTACCCTACATCTTTCTGATTCAATTATTATATTTACCTTGACTTTTAACTTCAAGAGCAATATGATTTTCCACTCCTTTCATGGAGCCTTTCTTCCTCAAAATATTAATTCTAATCTGAATTGAATTTTCAAGCAGGAAGAGACCTGGATAATGGCTGTGAGCAGACTATAGCACATCATAAAGTAAGAATTATAGAGAAACTGTATAAAGGATGTTTTCAGAAAAAATGTATGAATAGGAAAAAAGATGTGGGCTGGTCACACAATAGGAGTCAGTAATACCTTTATAAGTAATATCCAACCCACACACTCCATTGATACTCATGAAGAGCCAAGGCAATGTAAAGAAGGCCTCTGGCATGTTAGCTAGGCCCCTATAACTATGTGGGTTCTGAACTGCATCATTTCAGGCTCATTAACAGAATCACTTCCACATTAGTTCTCTACATTAAGTTGTATTTGGGGGGGGGGCTCTCCTCCAGTTGCCACTGCTCCATTTGGATATGCCACCACTCCATTTCAGACCTTCTCACCACCATTGTTGTCTATTCTTCCTAACAAGTGTTACAGAACCTCTCATCAAGCCAGATTGGAGCAATAGACCTTAAAACTATTTGAATACTATCTTTTTATGTTGCTGATGAAGAAACTACTAGCCAGATACTTAATGACTTATTCAAGGTCACACTTGAAGCATCAAATCTGGATCTCATAGTTTTCAATCCAATGGTCTTTTCACAATATTGTATTGCCCTCAATTCTAATGAAAAAACACACTGAAAAGACTAAAAGAAATCCTAACATTTTCTTAGAAAGCTGTGTCATAATTGTTATTAACAATAAATATATGTACATACTCACTCTGCCCATGGGATTTCACTACACTGGGACAGTCAATTCAGTAAGCATCTATTAAACATTTATTGTTATGTACTAAGTACTTTGCTAAGTGCCAGGAATAAAAATACAAGTAAAAGAAATACAGTCCCTAGCCTCAAAGTGCTTACTTTGTAATGGAGGGAGAAAAATATAAAAGAAAACTGAAAAATGGTAGAGGTAGTTTGTGTGGGAATAGTGGGAAAGAAGATTTGAGTAGTAAGTGCTTTACAAATATTATCTCTTTTGATCTTCACAACAATCCTATGATATAGGTACTGTTATTATCTGCACTTCACAGTTAAGGAAACTGAAGCAGACAGAGATTAAGTGACTTGCCCAGGGTCACACAGGAAGCAAATATCTGAGGCTGGATTTGAATACAAGTCATCCTGACATCAGGCTCCATGCTCTACCCACTGCACCACCTAGCTGCCTCTGGCAGCACACCCCTGTATATCTCCCTTGCTTTTGCAGAGTTCTATATCACCATTCTCCATGACTGCTTCTTACTTTTCATCTCTCCTACAATAGATCTCAATAAACGGTCATGGAAGTAACTACCCTGGGGCCCTAATTGTTATTGTTATAAATCTTTCAAGATTGAGTCTATGGCTAGACAACCCCAAGCTTTTTCAGATCTTCTGTTTTAGCTGCACTTTTCACAAAATAAATCTGTTGGGTTGATCTCTGTTTTCCACTCATAATCATTTTATGGTGGATCCATCTTGATCATCTCTTCCAAGAACCCCTACTACAATACCTGTTTCCCATCAATGACAGTATCTAACACTTGGTCTTTGAGGTTCCAAACATCATGCCCACTCTCTTTCCAGTTGTTTTTGCTTCTCCCATCTTCCTCTAGGGCAGTGTGTTAATTCATGCAAATTACCCTAGTTCTCAGAGATCTGTAAAAGAGAAAGGTAAAGAGTGAAATCCTAGCTTCTAGGTTGCTCCTGATGTAGGTGCTTGTGGTTCAAAGGAAGAGGGGCCATCCTGCATTATATGTCTTATCTCTTCCACTGTAAACTCCCAGAAAACAGAGACTATGTTTTATACTTCTTTATATCCCCCATAGTGCCTAGCATAATGCTGTTTTGGTAGCAGGTAGTCAATGCATCTTTGTTGATTGATTCAAAAGAAACAGTATTATAGGACTACCTCATAAGATAACCATTTGTCCAGTTTGTAATGAAATACATCAGAGTTTTTATCTTATTTGCATCTATATTCTATATGAAATAAGTTTTAACACTAAGAAGAAGTCCTGGTGTATTTCAAATGTTTGAAGGCTAGCATAGACTATCATGATATCAAAGACAAATTAAGCTCCTTTCCCCAAAACATCTGTTCATTCCCCCTATTTTGTTATTTTAATAGCACTTCTGTTCTTTCATGGGCTGAGTCTTGAAATCTAATGTGTCATCCTTGAATCCGTCCTTCCTCTCACCCACACATCATCTGTACTATCCTTCTTTCAAAGCCCAGTTCCCATGTTACTTTACCTTTGTGTAACTTTACCTGATTTCTACCTATCCCCAATTCATAATGATCCCTTCCTCCTCTGAATTCTAAGAGCAATCCAAGTCCTATAGACTGAAGTATCTCCCACACCCATCCCTTTCTTTTGGTTCACACTGCAACCACCTTAGTCCAAGCCATTTTTATCTCTTCCTCATATTACTGCAATAACCTTCTAACAGGTCTTCCTACCTCCACTATAACCCTTCATCTAATCCATCCTATGCTCCTGTGCCAGATTGCACCAATCACAACACACCCCTTTTTAAAATTTTCAGTAGGTCCCAGCTGCCTCTGAGTAAAATCTAAGTCCTTAGGCTGTATTGAGTGCTTTCCACATTCCAATAACAATCTACTTTCCAAGCCTTATTGACAATACACCCTTTCCCATGCTCTATGCTCAAGCAAAACTGGTCTACTCACTGTTTTCAGAACAGGTCTCATGCTTTCTGCCTTTTATGCAATTGTTTATACCATTTCCTATGCCTGAAATGCCCTTTCCACCCCTGTTCTCACTTGATAAAACTTTATACATCCTCTAAGATCTAGCTTAAATTTCATCTTTTCTATAAATCCTTTCCTGATCCCCCCAATTGATTGCTCCTCCTCTGAACTCTCATAGTATCTCTCTTGTGTACTTAATATGCAAAATACACTACAAAAGTATGAAATCATGAAGTGAAATAATCTGTGAGCCTATCCTATCTTTTTTACTTAAGTCCCTTGAAGGTAAGCAATGACATTCCATTTATTTTTGTATTCCCTTCCTTGTGTAACACAAAGCTTTGCACAAATTAAGTACTTAATAAACAATTTCTAAAACAAAATATTATGGAGCCAAAGTGGAACAGGTGCCCTTGGTGGAGAAAGTCCCATTGCTTCATAAACTAGAATCAATAACATCACCCAATAGACTTTGCACCAATTAATGGCAGAGTTCTATTAATGATGCAGTAAAAATGTGGTGAAGAAACTTCCTCCAGGCAGTATTGGAACTACCCACAAAGAGGGTGGCAGAGTTTTAAAGAGCTTGGGGAACAGTCTTGAGCCTGCTTCTCAAGACAATTTCATACTCAGTGGAATCAGTCCTTTAAGTTCTATCTGAAGCAGCCCAGTCTATCACAGAGATCTTTCAATTATTTAAAACTAACTGCATTAATTCAACCTCTCTGTTATTTTGGTTCAAACATCTAACTCCAACTCTCACAATCTCACTCTGTTGCTGACAGCACTTACATGTGAAAAATTGATTATTTTTTTTATTCTGAAGCTGAATCCTGCTGCTTTCTGACACTAATTCATCGTGTCTGCTGGGCTTTCTGCCTTTACTTCTAAGCTAGTTACTGAAGGAAGCTACGGGAAGATGACTTTCTATCTTTTTTTTTTCACTCATGCTCATTTCATGGCAGATGGGACAGGAAATATGTTCTATAGCAGATGGTTATTAAGGAAGTTTGTTGGTCAATGACAGCCCAAGTGGGGTTTTTGTTTACAAGGCTGGTCATGCACCAGAAAGTGTATTTTGGAATTTTTCAGGCACATTCACATCTAATTCTGCTAGAAAAGTCTAGGTTGGATTAAATTTATGCTCCAAGTTTATGATAAGTTCTTAGCATTGTGGAAATCCATCCCAAAGTAAGATGTATCTCTTCAGATTTAATATAAAATTATAGGTCCACACACCTGATAGTTAGGT
This sequence comes from Dromiciops gliroides, assembly GCF_019393635.1. Classification (NCBI taxonomy): domain Eukaryota; kingdom Metazoa; phylum Chordata; class Mammalia; order Microbiotheria; family Microbiotheriidae; genus Dromiciops; species Dromiciops gliroides. Next base: position 385,257,351 of record NC_057863.1, read on the forward strand.
AAACCATTTATTTGAGAAAGTTCAGAAAATGCACAATTCCCAGAAAGCTGGAACTATTTCATTTTTCTTCTCCCTATCTTCAGCATCTAACATAATACTCAGTGCAGAGTGGGTTCTTCATAAATGCTTGCTGATTGCCTGATTAAAATTATTTATTGAGCCTCTGTGTGCCCTATATTATGTTAGATAATAAGAATATAAGATAAAGAATCTAAAAATAAGTCCCTCCCCTAAAGGAGTTTATAGTGTATTTGGTAAGCCAGTATTCACACACATACATTAAATAACAATATAAAAAAGAGATAGAGAGATATAGTTGTTTTGTTGTTGTTGCTGTTGTTTTTAAGTAATGCTTTTGAGTCAGAGGACCTGGTTCCAATTAATGGCTCTCATGACTACCTGCATGACATTAGAACAATCACATTCTCTCTTTCTCTCTCTCAACCTCAGTTTCTTCATCTGTATAATGAAAGGATGCAAGATGGACTAGATAACCTCAAAGGTGCCTTCCAATTCTAAATCTTTGTCTATAAATGCTAATTTGTCTGATAATGATCACAATGGCTATAGGAATCAAGGCTAGAAAAAGGAGAGAAAAGGCAGAATGAAAGAGGGACTAGGGTAAGCTAAGAAGGAGTAAGCAATGAAGGTGTTCACACACACACACACACACACACACACACACACACACAAAATGTATGACCATAGTCTATTCTTACTGGTCATTTGTTATAATTTTTCCATTGCCACCCAAGAGACATAGATTAGGATTGGATGTGTGACTTCTTTATTAAAGGAACCCTGAGGCAGCTAGGTGTTGCAGTGGATAAAGCACTGGCCCTGAATTCAGGAGGACCTGAGTTCAAATCCTATCTCAGACACTTGACATGTACTAGCTGTGTGACCCTGGGCAAGTCACTTAACCCTCATCAGAAAATAAATAAATAAATGGTTAAAAAAAAACCATTTTTAAAGGGGGGGGTACCCCAAGGTAATGAGATTCCTTCTACCAATACCTTCCCTGCAACACCTTTTCTGCAGTTTATAGTATTAGAAGTTGGCCTAGAACCCAAACAAGTTAAGTGGTTTGTTAAGTATTACTCCCCAGGTGTATCTCAGATGAAAAACCCAGCTCTTCCTGGTTTTGAGAACCATTCTCCCTTCCATGACCCATTGAAAAACAAACTTAGTAATATAACTCCATGTTCAACTGGTGAAACCACAAGGAAAAATACAAACTGTAAGATATGGAACATGGAGAATTACTTTTATTTGCATTTTTTAAAGACTGCATAAGGAATATATGCTTGAGCAACTTTTTTTTTAATTTGAAAGAATCTCCTTGAATGGCTAAATGCACCCAAGCTGATGGGGCCTGAAGCTCCACAGCTGCAGGTGATATTGTGAAAATAGATCTGATCAAATGAGACTGAGCATTGACCCAGTGGGATATGAATTAGGAATGATAAAGGGGTTGGGTGGTTTGTTTTATAAGGAAAATTATATTAAAACCAGGTGAAATTGCTATGCAAATTTAGAACATTTCACAAACCTTAAATTGAGACATTTGAAACTTATTTAAAAGAGCTTCAAAAATGCAACATTTCTTTTCACTGTCTTTCAGGGCTCAACATTGCATTTTATAGTAAATTACTATGGAAAACAGCCCAGGATTGCCTAGCATCCCACTATTTCTTGGAAAACTGTTGTGTAAAGTAGTTGCTTATATTAGGTTTCAGAATGGTCTAGAAGCTATAGTAGAATATTATAGCAAGTAAAGATGTTTCTCTTTTCTCTCTCTCTCTCTCTCTCTCTCTCTCTCTCTCTCTCTCTCTCTCTCTCTCTCTCTCTCTCTCTCTCCTCTTCCTAACCCCTTACCTTCCTTACAGTTCATTTCTTTTCTCTAAGCTTTGAGTGGCATATCCACAGACACACACAAAAAAAAATCCATTTGAATTATTATGCCAATATGCAATACTAATCCCAAGCCACAATTTCAACCATTTCTTCAACATGTATTGAGGGCCAATTATGTATATAGATGTGCATTGTAGAGAATACAGAAGTATAAAATATGGTCCCTACCCTCCATGACATTACAATGTATCTTGGGCAATGACATAAACCTAGCCATCAGGCAGCACTGAGGCTACTAGCCAAGGTGCCTGGTCCTCTCAGAATGAACCATTAGAGTAGCAGGCTTTCATTCACCCACTGCTTCTGGTTCCTGTTGGGTTAACCTGAGTTCTGATGTCAGTTTAAGGGTGTGTGTGTGTGTGTGTGTGTGTGTGTGTGTGTGTGTGTGTAATCACTGTGTTCCTCCTCCCATCTACTAAGCCATTCCTTTCCTTCCTCTCACAACTGTCAGTCAAATGCCTCTCGAGAAATTTCATCAGCATACTAAACAGTTTAATTGGACTGGATAAAAAGTTAAGCATTACTTATATGTAGGATAGACTGTATGTTCTATTTATTCCCTTCATTCATCCATTTCCAGAGTCAACTCTAGTCAACAAGCACTTATTAAGCACTAGGCATTGTTATGATCTGAAGATACAAAGAAAAGAAAAACAAACAAATACAGTTCCTGGTCTCAAGGAGCTCACAGTCTAATTCAGGAGACAGTATATAAATAAGTATATGAAAACAAGATCTATACAGCATAAAAGGGAGGTAATCTCCATGGGAAGGTCCTAGCCTTAAGGGGCATCAGAAACGGCTCCTTACAGAAGGTAAGACCTGAAGGAAGTCAGGAAATTCAGGAGGGAGAAGTGAGGAGAGGGAGCCTACCAGGCAGGGTTCAGCCAGTAAAGATGCAGGCTTGAGAGATGGAATGTCATGTACAAAGCACCACAAAGGGCCCATGGCACTGAATCTTAGAGTATGTAGAGAAGAGTATGGTTTAAGAAGTCTGAAAGGCTAAGAAGGGGCCAGGTTAAAAAGAGATTTAAAAGTGAAATGGAGGGTTTCATATTTGGTCTTGGAGGTAAAAGGGAGCTATTGGAGTTTATTGATTGGGAGAAGGGGCAAAATGGTCAGACCTGTGCTTTAGAGAGATCACTTAGATAGATCAGTAGAGAATGGACTATATTGAGGAGACTCAATGAATAGACATCAACCAGAAATCCTTGCTTTATTAGCATCTGTCTCTGAATCTTCTCCTAACCAGAAAATGAGAGCTAACCCAGAAATTCAGTTTCTTATTTTTAGAAGCCCCATCTCCCTGGAAAAGGGAAAAAGAATGATTCAGTTAACTCACAACTAGTTTAGGAACATTAAAAAACCTTCAATGTTTACTCCTGATCATACCTGCATAAGCAAATAGGACAAGATGATTTTAGTTCTACAAGTACCACTCCCTCAAATTAAGAATTTTGCTTGGGCAGCTAAGTGGTGCAGTGGACAGAGCACCGGCCCTGGATTCAGGAGGACCTTAGTTCAAATCCAGCTTCAGACACTTGATATTTACTAGCTGTGACCTTGGACAAGTCACTTAACCCTCATTGCCCCACAATTTTTTTTTTAATTTAAAAAGAATTTTGCTTCACAGAGGATGTGAGACTTATCTGGGCCCTAAAGGATTTAGGTAATCAGAAAGAAAAACAAAAAACAAAAAACAGGTGGAAATTCCAGGTGAGAGCATATGGATCGTTAAAGTTAAGCCCAAATATGATGTATATTCCCTCATGACTGGAATGAATGACTTGTACTGGAGAATAGTGGGAGATGACTATAGATTAGGTAGGTGGGACAGCTTATAGAGGCATTTTTTTTTTTCTGTATGCAATGGAAATGCCTAAAAGACGTGCCGTCCCTGCACTGCTGAGAAGCTGAGCCTTCACCCTGCTACCCCTGCCCCAAGTCCTAAGGCGCCCTCCTTCCCAGTCCCCCTACGCCTGCAACATTCAGCTGCCACCACCTTTGCCTGCTTCTTCCTTTCGCCAGGGGTGGCTCTGTGTGTTGTCACCCCTACTGCCTTTGCCGTCAACAGCTTTAACTCCAAATTTCAGGGGATCCCTCCCTTCCAACGTCCATGCTGCTTCTTTGCACCCTAGCTCTCCTTACATCCTAATCGGGTCGCTTATTATTACTTTTTGTTTGTTTATTTGGGGGGGGGGGCAATGAGGGTTAAGTGACTTGCTCAAGGTCACACAGCTAGTAAGTGTCAAGTGTCTGAGCTCAAATTTGAACGGACTGGCGCTTTATCCACTGCACCACCTAGCTGCCTCCAGGTGGCTTATTTTACACCCACTGTTGCTTCTCCTCTGAACTCTTTCAGGAGGTCATCTCTGCAATACCCTTTTTGGGCTTTGCTCCTCCCCACTCTGTTGACTGTACCCCACTTTTGTTGCCTTTAGTTCTGTAACTAGTGCCTTTTTTCTCTATCTCTGCAGCAGCAGCTGGTGCTCCAGCAGGTCTCTGTAGGATGTCACACCCAAGAATCCAAGGCTAAGCCTCTGGCTTTCTGGGGGTCTTCCCAGACCATTGTGGTAGGCTTTTCCAAAGGTCCCACAGTCCCGAGCCCTGGCTAGCAGCCCACCTTCCTGCCTCTCCTGCCCCTTTCCAGGCTTGCCTACCCCCCCCCCCAGCCCCAGAGCAGCAGAAATGGGTCGCTGAAAAGGAGAAGACCAGGGGACAAGTGATGGAGAAATGGAAACAGTTCATGTGGAACCCACTGACTCAAGAGGTCATGAGCCCTACCAGGACTAGCTGGGCCTTCATCCTCCTCCTCTACCTCAGTTACTATGGGTTTCTAACAGCTATGTTCACCCTCACAATGTGGGTCATGCTGCAGACTGTCCCCACATACCAGGACCAGCTTGCAACACCAGACCTGATGATTTATCCAAAGACTGAGAACTGTATAGAATTCATTGTTATTTGAGGTTTTTATGACCCCATCTTTTGGCTAGAATTTTTAAAACCCCAGCACCAGCGCACTGGCCTGGTACTCAGGTGCAGTGCCTCTGCAAACAACATGGTGCTCCACCCACTGGTTGTAGCCGTCACCATGGCGCTGGCACCTCAAGTCATCATCACTTGCTGACCCCTACATGGGCGTGGCAAAATTATAATGACTGGAAGCCCAGTGATTGCAGTCATGTGACTGTCAGTCAGAGCTGCCAGCCAATTGGCTTGGGGCTATGTGTGGTCAGCCTGGGGTCTGCTGGGAAGAAGGGAGGTTTTCCGCCATTCTAGCTTGAAGTTGGAAGGCAACAGGATGCTGCTTTGTGTTCTCAGCTGATTCCTGGGTGGTGGTGTTATTCAGGTTGTATTATTTCCCTTTCCCCATTTTATTTCCTTTCCCTTGATCCTACTGATCCTGTTTGTGTTTTTTTAAGTTCGTTCTTGTTACATAAATCCTGCTCTGTTTTGAGGGAAGCTGTTGGTCTCCTTCCTTGCCCCAATATTGTGGCAAGCCACCTAGTTCTAACACTTCCCAATTAAAAATTGGTCCCTACAGAACCAAGAGGTTTTGGTCTACCTCAACTGATGCTAACAGCTGGAACCAGCATGTGCAGATACTTGATAAATTCGTGGAGCCCTACAATGACTCAATCTAGGTCCAGAAGAATTATGTCTGCTGCCCAGGGCACTATTATGAACAATGATGGGGTTTTCAACTTTCCCAAGTGGGCTTGTCAGTTCAACAGGACGCAGCTGGGTTACTATTCGGGGATTAGCAACCCTACTCACTACAGCACTGGCCAGAACTGTGTCTTTTCTTTTTTTCAGGGCAACAGAGGTTAAGTGTCTTGCCCAGGGCCACACAGCTAGCTAGTAAGTGTCAAGTGTCTGAGGCCATATTTGAACTCAGGTCTTCCTGAATCCAGAGCTGGTGCTTTATCCACTGCACCACCTAGCTACCCCAAGAACTATGTCTTTATCAAGATGAATCTGGTCATCAACTTCTGTGCAGGAGCCAATCAGAACATGAAAGTTACCTGTTCAGGGAAGTAGGAATGAGGATGCTAAAAATCTTGGTGACTTTTCTATGTTCCCTGCCAATAGCAACATTGACCTGATATATTTTCCCTACTATGGCAAGAATTTCCATGTGCATTACACACAGCCTCTGGTGGCTGCGAAGTTCATGAATCTAACCCCCAAGGTGGAAGTAAATGTTGAGTGCCACATTAATGTAGTCCACATTGCCACTACTGATGAGTGTGACAAGTTTGCTGACTGAGTAGCCATCAAACTTTGAATAATCAAAAAGACCTGAGTCTACTCACTGAATCCCTCTCTCTCCCTCTCCCTGTCTTCCCCCAGGGCTTTATGGAATGTGCTTTATGAATGCCTCCTTTCCTGCCTGATGTCCTTTCCCTGCCCCTCCCCAACCCTAAAGGTATTTTTTACAACCAAGCTATAATTCCATACATACCCTTTCTCAACTCCCACCCCTGTTGGGTGGTAGCCATTTTGATTCCCTGGAAGAATACCTTCTCCCACTGTAGCTATGCCAGAAGTTTAGAGCAAGATGGCCTTCTTTGCCCCTTTACTGATGAGTTTCTTTCCAATGCAGTTCAGGTACCTGTGTGGCTACTGGTGGAGTACTCCTACAATTGCCCTTCCTTATTCTTATTTCTATAGAACCAACAAATGCTCTCTTCTCAGCTTCACTGCTAGTGGTAAGTGTCCCATTAGTGAGGGTCCCTCTTCTGATTACAAAACTATCTCCCCTTTCCCTTTCCCCATATAAGATATTTGGGAACCTGTGTTCCTTAGAGCATCCCCTGCCCCGCCAATCCCAGCTCCATTTTCCAGTGTTTTGGGTGGCCATCTTGAAGTGGCTTTGTCCTGGGTGGCCACCTTGCAAACCTCATCTGGCTATGGTAATATGCCATCTCCTTTCCCTGTGGGCTTAGTCTAGCCTTTCTTAAGAAGTTATTGGCTAATTACTAATACTCCCTTTCCACTTAATATGAACCTGAACGTTTTGAGTCCTCCTCTTAATTTGAAAATGGCTCCCCCCTCCAAACCCTCTCTGCCTTTTTAGCCCTGTAATTCCCATTACATATTTAAAGAGGCCCCTGCTCAGAAGTATTTTTTTTAATCACAGAGGTGTTTTAATACTTACCTTCCTCTTTTCCATCCCAAATCTGTTCTCTCCTTTTAATGCTACATTCTCCTCTTCCTTGGATCTGTCCCTTTTCTCTTGAAATCAGGCAAGGTTTGTGTTCAAATCCTGCCTTTGATACTACCTATGTGACCATGAGCAAATTTCTTAATTTTTCTTGAGCCTCAGTTTCCTCATATGTAAAATGGGGATAATATCTGTAGTACCTATCTCACAGGGTTTGTTGTGAGGTTAAAATGAGATAATGTATGTTAAACCATGTTTCAAAACATAGCTAGATATATAAATGTCAACTCATTATTCTGTCTCACCCACCTCTGTTCCCATTTCCCCTTAGCTCCAGACCCCCAGGAGACTGCCCTGTAGTTATTTAATGCCTGTGTCAGATCTACTGTAAAAGATAAAGTCCAATACAATGAGAGATTATATACATATATATGTATATATCACACCTTAAAAAAAAGAGGTACTTGCTGTCCATGTGAAGGAAAATAGGTGAACAGAAGTCCCCTGATGACACAGATGTAAAATATTCTTCTTGAGCACAGGCATATAGAAGTAGGTGTTAGTCAATTACTCATCTTTCCCTGAAAATGCATAGCTATGCATGAAACTGACACAAAGATACCCTGAAACAAGTAAAACAGAGTTTGAAAGTCCTCTTCCAAAGTCATGGAGGCTCATACAGGTCAAGGTATTAAGAACAATGATTGTCTCTCAGAGCAGAGTCACTCCAGACTAGGATTGCACAGACACTGAGACCATCTCTCACCTTGTTGCCCAAGGGGATTTTGAGAACCCAGCACTCAGATCTATTTTTTTTTTCAGTACCCATGCTGAAGGGAAAGAGGGAATTTCCACCTGGACTTTCTTATTTGTGTGCTCAAAATGCTTTAAGGGCCCCATTGACACAATAGAAAATCTCTGCACAGATAGAAAATCTTTCTTCTTCATGAAAGTCATAATAAAGGAAGATTTTCCAATCTCAACCTCACTCTGTAATTATCTCAGCCTAACAGGATTTAACTATCTGTAGTATGTCAGTTATGTCAAAAATGAGAAATTCCAACATCCAACTTTTTTTCCCTTTTTTTCTTGAAAGACCCATAGAAAGAAGTAAATGGTGTGGGTAGAACACAATTCTTGCTTTTCCCTTATTTTTCTTCCTTTTAATAGGTTACCTCTCAAAGGTCTAAACTTTCCCTGAGAGTAATGTAAGAACCATAAGCTACAGCAGTGCAAAGTCTACCAGTGGGGTGCATTTAAAGAAGTAACAAGTCCAAGGGCAACACTCAAAATATTCTGCTGAGGGTGAGAGAGTGAGCCCAAATTATGCAGTATTTTTCCTTGTTCCATCATTACTTCACAGTCTTTCCTCCGCCATCTTGATTCTGCCCTCCTCCATCATTACTTCAATGAACGTTTACTAAGAGCCTAAGCTTTTTGAGCACTGTGACAGGTTACTCTGCGTCAGGAGGGCTCAACATATTATAGGGTAAATCTTCTGAGAAAGTGAACCAAGCCTCTGGACCAGGAGGTTAGATTCTCTAGGAATTTGCTTGTGAATTTTCTAGGTCCATGAGTTAGATAGCTTCCTATTTCTAAACAGCCAAATCATCTATGAAAAATATTTGGATTAAAATATATTCTGTACCTTACTGTTTTGGGTTTTTTTGTTATTTTTTTGCTTTCTGGTGAGGCAATTGGGGTTAAGTGACTTGCCCAGGGTCACACAGCTAGTAAGTATTAAGTGTCTGAGGCCAGATTTGAACTAAGGTCCTCCTGACTCCAGAGCTGGTGCTCTATCCACTGTGCCACCAAGCTGCCCCTGTACCTTACTGTTAAAGCTTATACTCTAAGCTATGAGGGAGTAACCATATTAGTGTTATGTCTCTATTTTTGCTCAGGTTGTAAGGCTATGCTTAGTCTTTCTGTTGTAATGTCAATAACAGTGTAAACTAAGAGTTATATGAAATATTCCTAAGATAACAATAAGGATAAAGGTAAACATAATATAGACTTTCCTCTATATGGTTTTGTTTTTGTTTTTGGTGAGGCAGTTGGGGTTAAGTGAGTTGCCCAGGGTCACACAGCTAGTAAGTGTCAAGTATCTGAGGCCGGATTTGAACTCAGGTACTCCTGACTCCAGGGTTAGTGCTCTATCCACTGCATCACCTAGCTGTCCCTTTTCCTCTATATGTTTTAATACTATGTGGATACCAGGGGAGTACATGGGACTGACCATTGATTAGCCTTTTTCTTACCACATAGTTGGCCCGCTACCTTTTCATTCCAACATCTTTTTGATGATACCTTTTTTACAACTTCTTATGTGTAATACCATGCTGCCAATATGAAGTAGCCTACTTACAGTCATTGTGTATCTTCCCCATTAGCCATTGGACAATGTCAACTTTAATTTTTCAGAGATGACTGTGTTCAATTATTGGAAATTATACAGCATCACTAGAAAATGTGATTATTGTTTTAAAATAGGTATTTTTATTTTCCAAAGAGAAGCTTGGGATTATTAAAATATAATATTTCCTAAAGAGTTATGTCAAGATATCTATCTATACACATATATACACAAATGTGTCTGTGTATATAAATACATACATACACACATACACACATACACACAGGTGTGTACATACATATATACATATATGGGAAATTATACAGGAATTTAATGAGCCCAGGTATTTTCCTGAAGATAGATTGGCAGAGAGACATAGAAACGTACATACATACATACACATATATATATAGTACTATATATATTTATATATACATGTATATACATATATACTCACATATGTACTAATAGGATAGCTCTCTGTGGTATTCCTCCATCTGATTAACATATATTCTGGACAATAAGCATTCTTCTTCTATTTGGTATTTCCCATATGTATAGTTAGGAAAACTCAAGTGAGTGATTGTGGATTTCATTTAGGAGGCTCTACAATGTTCAGCACATTATCATCCATAAACATGGGTATCTGGGAATACCTTACTTTCTCTTGGAAATCCATCTTCCAATTGTAATGTGGTCTGGATATCCTCGATGACAGAGACAAGGACATTTGTTGAGTATAATCTCCCCATTTGATGTCTATTGATATTAATAATCAGAGGATAGCAGAACAAAATATCATCTATTCTTGCATCTTTGAAGGAATCTTGTGTGCTTTTAAAATATACAAAGGAGTCACATGCTTGGATAAAAGCTGTTAAGGCTGGATTTTGCTCCACAAAATTGAATGCTTTTTTAAAAAATAAGTACAATCAGGTTTTGCATCCTCTGTATGTTTCAGTCAAATATGTGACTTGAAAGACATGTTCTACTCACCTCCTCCTATTCTTTTGCAGGTATCGACTTGGGGTTGAAGGAAGGGAAGTGGTCCATGGGTATGAAACATTGCATTATTTATCAGATTTTAAAATATATTTGTCAGTTTTGCTGATTTTTCTCTCATCTTCCTTTTTTTTCTTCCTTTTTCTTTTAAAATTAGTTGTTATAAGGGATGGCTTTCTGGGTGGGGAGGGGAGTGCAGGGAAAAATTTAGGCAATGAAAAAATAGAAGATATTGATAAAATTTACTTTTAAAAAAGATGTGGTCTGCTAAAGAATATCATATGTAAAAGCCTACAGGTTCCCTTCTCAGAATTCATCCAGGATGCAATTGATAACTGTACATAGATTGACCTAGTAAGACTTTTTTTTTTTAAATAAGGGCAAATTGATATACAGCTCAGTACTTATTACTGTTTCTTTGTTCATATTTTGGAGAAATTGTATCTGTAATATTTTCCAAAATGCATCTTGAAATGTCCTCAAAATTTTGTTGTCTCCAGCATAAAAATCTTCTTTGTATGCTTGGTCTAGTTTAGGTTCTCTTCCATCTGTGTGTTCTTTTGAATCATTTCAACTCCCTCATGCAACAAATCAGGAACCAGGACATTAATGTCAAAATGTAGTGCTAATCTAGGTTTGAGTTAGGACCATGCTGCTGCATATTCCATTCTAGTCATTTTCTTAGCATTCATCTTCCCACCATGCACATGCCCCACCCCTTTATCCCAGTTTCAGCTATAGCTTCATAAACAAGCCATCATACTGCCATTGACACTAGAAAGCCCATGTCAATCAACTATTCTGTTTTCCTTTTCAGTGTGAAATCCATGAAGAGACAAGTTAAAGCTGGAAAGTTGGGTTGGGGCCACATTATGAAGGACCTTGACTGTGAAGTAACTGAGTCTGACTTCCTGACTTTGGGAAGTATGACTTTTCAAACTAAAACACCCATTCCTGGCCACCACTCCCCAAACATCTTTCCATATTTGAGCTGTTGTGATTTTTTATTTGTATCCTCAGTTCTTAGTATAGTGGTTGGCATATAGTAAGTGCTTAATGAATGCTTTTTCATTCTCTGTAATAGTGGGGCTATGTCCTTTTTGTTTGATTTGCTTTTTATTATAGTTGGTACAAGCTCTGATTATTCACTTGTATTCTAAACCATGGAATTAGATCAATTTAGTCTAAAGCTTCATCGGTTCCTTGGAATCTGAGACTGAATCCACCAACTAGAATATTTTAGTAGTGTTCTAATAGGTCTCCCTTCTTTCCTATTCAAAATCACAGAATCTCAGAGATGAAGGGACCCAAGAGGCCATGTAGTCTAACTTACTTTTTTTTTTGGTGGGGCAATTGGGGTTAAGTAACTTGCCCAGGGTCACACTGCTAGTAAACATTAAGTGTCTGAGGCCGAATTTTAACTCAAGTCCTCCTGAATTCAGAGCCAGTGCTCTATCCACTGTACCACCTAGCTGCCCCCTAACTTCTTCTTCTTCTTCTTCTTCTTCTTCTTCTTTCTTCTTTCTTCTTTCTTCTTTCTTCTTTCTTCTTTCTTCTTTCTTCTTCCTTCTTCCTTCTTCCTTCTTCCTTCTTTCTTCTTCCTTCTTCCTTCTTTCTTCTTCCTTCTTTCTTCTTCTTTTTTTAGTGAGGCAATTGGGGTTAAGTGATTTGCCCAGGGTCACACAGCTAGTAAGTGTTAAGTGTCTGAGGCTGGATTTGAACTCAGGTCCTCCTGAATCCAGGCCCAGTGCTCTATCCACTGTGCCACCTAGCTGCCCCTCCCCTAACTTATTCTTGAACAGGAATTTATTTTATAACAAGTGGATATAACTCTAACATAGCGTGAAGATCTTTAATGAAGAGCAACCCACTACTTCCTATGGAAGCCTGTTCCACTTCTGTTTGGAATTGTTGGATAATTTACAATAGGCCCCTACAGGGGAAAGTTAGGTGGTACAGTGGATCAGGCACCAGCCCTGGATTCAGGAGGACCTGAGTTCAAATACAGCCTCAGATACTTGACACTTACTAGCTGTGTGACCCTGGGTAAGTCACTTAACCCTCATTGCCCCACAAAAAAAAAATAAAATAGGCCCCTACAGTAGGCCTAAATCTGTATCTCTTCAACTTCCCTTTATTGTTCCTAATTCTGGCCTCTAAGGTCAAGCAGTCTCAGCTCTCTTCTACCAGACAATCCCTCAAACATTTGAAGACAATTATCTTGCTTAATTCTCCCTGACTTCTCCAGGATCTCTTTTGTCCTTTAATCAACCCTCCATACTTCCTCCAGAATAATGTTCACTATACATAAACATGGAGAATTTCACTGCTCTGCTCACAATTTTTCAGTACTTCCCTGTTTCCTAAATTTGGATTCCTCAAGGCCCTTCATAACCTTTCCTCAAACTAATCTTCTAGCTTTGCCATATACTGCTCTCCTCCATTGATTCTGTGCTTTATCCCAATGGCATTCTGTCTTCTTTATTTTCCCTACCTTTGTCTTTTTCATGCTGTTCCCTATATCTGAAATACTATTCTCTCCCCAACCCCACCCTTTAATTATTTTCTTCCTGTTGAATTCCTAATCATCCTTTAAAGTCAAATTCAAATATCACATTCTCCAGGAATTTTTTCCTCACCCTGACCTCCACCATCAGTCAGAAATGACCTTTCACTCCTTGGATCCCACATGATACCTTTTTTACTTCTTACCCAAAGTACTCGTCATATATTAGTTTTATATCATGCTTAATCTAAAGGAAACACACATCACCCAACTAGACTGGGAGCTCCATGATGGTAGGTGTCATGTCTTATCTAAATTGCATATCTTCTTCAGAGCCTAAGTTGGAGCTATGTATTTAATAAATATCTTTGATCAAATTTTTGAAATCTGTAAAAACTCAAATAACCCAAGCTCTCTGGGACTCCAGAATTTATAACAGGACCTTTATTAGGACGAGATTCCGCAAGAGTAGGTAAAGAGATGTGTCTGTTTCTCTCTTTCCTCTTCTCCTCCCTCCTTCCTGTCTCCTTTTCTCTCTCATTCTCCCCCTCTTTCCTCTTTCCTCTTTCTCCCTTCCTACCCCTCAGCCTCTTTCCCCTCTACCTCTCCTTAATAAGACTCAAACAAGCAGACCCGGAATAGTTGTACTTTTATAAAACAAATTCCAGTCCTTTGTCTCTGAGACTTACTAGCTCTGTACCTATGGACTAGTGACTGTTAGCATCATGTACTTTTATTGTAATACAGAGGTTGTAATACTTTTCTTACCTACCTCAAATTTGCAGTGGGGACAACTTATATAAAATCATTCCCTTTTAAATAATACATTTTGGTATGTCAAAATTCATTGAATAAAAACAAAAATGTCTATCCATACTGAAATATGCAGCTGAATACAAGAGGGAAATGGCTTTTCATGTGGCTAGAGGGCTGTGAAAGTGCTTTGAAAGTAAGCCTAGGCTGGAGTGGTGGCCCCAGGAGGTGTTATTATCACCTTCATTTGTAATGGTAATTATCTGCAAACCTGGTAAAACCTCAGCCAATTTGGAAGATTTTGCAGGTCCCATTAATAACAATATGGCAATGTTCTGTCATTTTCCATAATACACCACTAATACAGAAATATCACATACATTAAGCAAAGATAAGACCCAGGGAGACTAACCAACATGTCTTGTTTAGAGTAAAATTACTCGTAAGGCCTGTTGGGTGATTTACTAGTCAAGCCTAACCTGTGCAGAAACTAGAGAGAAAAATCAATTAATTTCCATGAATGTTAATGAACTCAGCTTGTTATGAAAGCAGGGTAACTCACAGAGGGAAAAAAAAATAAACCATTCTAAAATACAGTGCCCTAAACCATAGAATCCCAGAGGGAAAGAGGCAGGTCCCTGTTTCATTTAGTCTCAGATACCATCTATGCAAATATGTGCTTATGAAATGCTTCTTGTGTTGATGATGAAGACATACAAGTGTGTGGTAGACTTAACCTTTGCAAAAAATGTAGCAGAAAGAGATTTTCAGGCCTTAGGGGATGTACTGTAGGTGCTTAATAAAATATGTATTCACCATAAAGTAAACCCAGCAGTCTATCAGTTTTACCTCTGTGGATATGAAACCCTTCTCCCATCTTCTGAGAGCAGTGCAGTGATGTATTATGAGACAAGTAACAGTGAGACAGAGAAGGTCGAGGAAAGGAGAGGATGAATGGGAAACTCAATACATCCATATTCTTTTAAGTACTTTCAGAATTTACATGTCCCCAGTTCAACACTTCATTCACTAATGAGCTGTTTTAAGGGCAAGAATCAAGTATATATTCACTTGTCACTTCTAAGAGCTGAGTAAATAGGAAGAAATTATTACATATTGTTGAATGATACTTAAAAAAAAAAAAAACTGAGCTAACATTATTGCGCAGCATGGTCCCTAGAATGTATCCTGATTAATCAACCCTTCTGCTTAATAGAGATACCACCTTCACCATTTGTGCATTCTTAATTTTCAAAGAATGAGCATACAATGGAGGCTGAGATATCCATGGCTAAGCTCCCTGACCTCCAGCTACTGAGGTACTCTTGCACAGGCGGCCCAGCCAATACATGGGGGACAGAAGATGATGTCAACTGGGAGAAGTATGCTCCCTACCCTTGTGCTATTTGTTTTTGAAGGGACTCTGACAGTGGGCAAAAGCTGCCTTACCCTTCTGGGGAACTCAACACACTTTGTCCTTGGACCAAAACAGACAGAAATATAGGAAGAAGATAGATACAAGGTGAGGAAGGCACATCATATTCCCCGCTTATTCAAGCCATCCTGCCTTCAGGAGTAACTTTCAGAGGTCTCTTAAGTTTCATGCATTGGATTGATGGCAAGCCCGACTCTGACAGTACAGATTGGAAATGGAAATAAATCTGTTTTATTTATCTTCCAAATGGCAACAACTGAGAACCGTGAGATTCTGTTGGTGGACATCCTAATGGCCCATCATGACAACAGCCTGGAGAAAGAACTAAGCTACTAGGTTTCTGGCTTACCTACAGAAAGTGGGGATGAGTCTAAATCACAGGGATTTAGAGAACTGGTGCATTGATGCATTTATTTTAATTCATTTCTAATATTAAATTAATTTCTAATAATAATTACTATTAAAGAACTGTATACAATTATGCCTTTGTAGATTACCTCAAATGAAATGTTTCAGGAATGGATCAAGGTAAGGAGTACATGGGGATATAGTGAACCTTTGATCTGATTGGGTGATGTACACCAATTCTAGATGAAGATAAAAAATAAAAAGTGTAGTAATATAAAGCTATCGCTCTGTAGTGAACCAAATACAACTCAGGAATGTGCAAGTCTTCAAAGTCATCAATATGCCATTAATTATTGCTTTATAGTCTTGTATCACAGAATCTCTAATTCAGAAGAGACCTCAGAGGTCCAACTCATACATAATTCAGTCTAAAAGACTGTGAACTTTAACTATAGAGATATAAGAAAGACAGAGAAAAGAAACATATAAATATATTTCGGTGTAATTGGTTTACTTTGTAATCCTATGTATTTTATGCATTTAAAAACATGCTGAGGGGAAGCTAGGTGGCACAGTGGATAGAGCACTGGCCCTAAGTCAGGAGAACCTGAATTCCAATACAGCCTCGGACACTTGACACTTACTAGCTATGTGACCCTGGGCAAGTCACTTAACCCCAATTGCCTTACCAAAAGAAAAGAAAAAAAGCATGCTGAAAAGGGATTCATAGGTTTCACCAGAATATCACCCTCTCCCCTTGTCCCAACCAAAGCCCATCCCCAATCTTAGCCCTCCCCCATCCCCCTATCCCACGGGGAAAAAAAAACAAAAACAAAAACAATAATAGTCATTCTTCTTAAAGACCTCTGGTGGGGCAGCTAGATGGCACAGTGGATAAAGCACCAGCCCTAGATTTCAGTAGGACCTGAGTTCAAATCTTGCCTCAGACAATTGACACTTTCTAGTTGTGTGACTCTGTACAAGTCACTTAACCCTCATTGCTTTAAAAAAAAAAAACACCTCTGGTGAATAAAAATTCATTACTTCCCCAGGCATCCCATTCCACTTTGGATGACTCTGGTAGTTGGTTGCTTTTTTTTTCCCACTTCTATCAAGCTTAAACCTTCTCCTCTGCAACTTCTACCCATTCATCCTTATTCTAATATTTGAGATGAAGCAGAACAAATTGCATCCTCCACCTACATGATAACTCTTTAAAAAAGACATATTGGAATCATATGAATTCAGATTCTAATTCTGCCCCTCAATACCTGTGTGACCTTAAACAAGTTACTTGACCTCTCTAGGTCTCAGTTTCCTCATCTATAAAATAAATGGATTGGACCAAATGATTTCTAGCTCCAGACCCTTCCAGCTCTGAGTCAATAGTCTGATCCAGTAAAAAAAAAAAAAGAAAGAAAGAAAAGGAGGAAGAAAGAAAGAAAGAAAGAAAGAAAGAAAGAAAGAAAGAAAGAAAGAAAGAAAGAAAGAAGAAAAGAAAAAGGAAAAAGAAAGAAGAATGGAAGGAAGGAAGCAAGGAAGGAAGGCAGGGAGGGAGGAAGGAAACAACAACAACAACAAAAAAAATATACTGCCACAACAACAAACAAACAAAACCCTGCTGTCCTGAAGCATGAAGCACCTCTACCACATCCCTAGCAGGTGATTGTCCAATTAGAGGAAAGCTTGGAAGCCGGTAGATTTCAGGAGATCTCTGAAGGCTGAACAGCAATATTTACTAAACAGGAAGAAGTGAGGTTCAGAATTGATGTCAGTCCCAAACCTTATTACCTTATTTCTCCTGTATCACAATCTCCTCTCTCACAATAATTCCATTTCAGAAGAGGGAAGAGTTTCGGGGAACAGAGTTAAGCAGTTAGCCAATCACATAGCCATCACATTTTCTGAATTTTTACTCAAAAGATAGTCTAGTAGAACAGGTACAAGAGAGAAAAAAATCTAGAAAACAACCACTTACCTCAAACTACTTTTAACAGTTCTATGCTGCTGTTCCACCTTACGATTTGAGGAGTTTTTATATTGGCCATATCCAAGGCTCTATCATCATCAACATCTCCACTGACATCGATATTTTACTTAAAGGTTTGAAAAATGCTTAACACACGCCTCATTTGAGCTTCACAACCACCCTGTGAAGTAGGCTGTATACACATTGTTAGCCTTGTTATATAAATAAGAAAACTGAGGCTCGGAGACACTAAATTTTGCCCATATTCTCACAGCTGGAGTTGAGATTTGATACAAGGGGTTTCCTGACTGATTTCAGTCCATTTTCCCACTACCCCATCCATGTCCTTCCTCTCAAAGATACAAGAGAGGTCAGTCTGACATGAAAGATTCTCCCTCAGACCTTTCTGCCATAGGCTTGCAATAAGTAGAATCAAGAATTCTAAAAAAACCCAAAAGACATTGTATGCTTTTTTTTCCTGTGCAAAGGTGATACAACTGAGCCATCATCATGTAGGCATGCTATTTAGGTAATTTTTCACATTACTTATCCAATAGCATTAATTAAATACCAAATACATGCCAGGCATTGTACTAGGGAGCCAAATACAAAAGTGAATCGGTACCTACCCTCAAGCAGCATGGGTTATACTGAAACATCCCTCCTTTTCTTTCCTAGCAGTCGTAGGCACCCATTCATTTATGAGAGAGTCTGCCAGGGGTAAAAAGACAGTCTGTGACCATGAAGGAGAATTTTTCTTTTGTGAATATCTAAATATTCTACAGAGGAATCCAACCTATGACCTCATTCACATTGAGCTCTAGCCCCCTGAGCTAATGGGCTAAGCTTGCTGCACTAGCTTCAGCAAACAGGCACCCCTTTCAGAGGGTTGAGAAATGAATGAATGCCAAACACAGTGATGTGTTGTTGTTTCTAGAAAACAATGAAGTCTCTGCTCAGGGGCAAGCATACACTCCAATAATAAAGGATTGCAATTCACCATAAATATTTGAATAGCTATATTGGTTCTCAGGTTTTCTGGCATGTCATATGGTTCCTGTGATAAACACAAGCATAAGGCACAGTTATCTGTCAATACTGTTAATTAAACCTTGCTAGAAAGAATGCTAGTCCCCTATATCAGCTAGAGTCTAGTAAAACTTCATGGAGCAGTAGGAAGATCACTACCTCTAGAGAGGCCCTGAGTTCAAATCCCATTTCTTATATTTACTGTCTCTGTAATATTGGATGAGTCACTTAAACTCCACAGGGGTGGGGGGAGGAGGGCAATTTAAACTAGATGGCTTCTGAGCTTCCTTCTAGCTCTATATCTCTTACTCACTGTGCTCTCTGGCATGTTGACTCTAGGGGAAATTCTATTTGAAAGCACAGAGCTTTCAAAGGAGATTTTTGGAGTCAGGAAATGCTATGCTACTAATTAATGTACTGTGTGACATTGTACAAATTGCTCCACCTCTCTGTGCTTCAATGTCTTAATATTAAAAATGAGACAATTGACTATTTGATCACCAAAGTACTTTCTGCTTGAATCCATATACTTACCATGTGTGGATAGGTCAGAATTTTCTTTCAAACCTAATTAGAACTTCTTTATTTCTGTTCTGGTCATGCATGTTTAAAACTTCATTCTCTCTCACTCCATATATCCATTCAATTGCTACTTCTTGTTGATTCTATCCTTCAGATTTCTCTCATTTATCCCTTTTTCTCTCTCTACACTACAATCATCATAGTTCAGCCCCTCATTACCTCTAACTTGTACTGTTTCAATAGCTGCTCAATTGATATCCCTACCTAAAGATTTTCCCCTTTCCAATCCTTCCTCCTCACAGCTACCAAATTGATTTTCCTGCAATATAGGTCTGATGAAGTTACTCCTCTACTCAATAAATTTCAATAGCTCCCTATTGCTTCTAGAACCCTCCTCTGTTTGGTATTTAAAGCCTTTCACAACCTGGCTTTAACCTGTTTTTCCAGTCTTATACATTATTCATTTTCTTATATTCTACAGTTCAAACTATCCTTCTTCCTGTTCCTTGATGATACTGTCTCTTGTCACTGTGCCTCTTGCTTACTGTCCCCCAGGTCTAAACTATGCAAACATTTCTCACCCCTGCCTTTTACATTCCATAATTTCCTTGAAAACTCAGCTTTGACATAAAGTCTTTCCTGCCTCCTCAAGCTACTAGTGTCTTCTCTCTATAATTATATAACATTTATTTTGCATATAGTTACCTATGTCCACATTGCCCAATAGAATATAAATTCTTTAAGGGTAAGGGATTGTTTCATTGGTGGGGGGAGGCTTTGGTACTCTATCATAGCATAATGCTTGGCAGAGGGTAAGTGCTTAATAAACATGTGCTAATTGATTAATTGATCAAGGCCTCAGGTCAGCCACCAAACACTATGATTCTGTGAAATATCAGCCATCTCAGTTCAACTCAACAAACACTGAAGAGCCTACTGTGTGTAATGCTCTATATTTCCATAATAACTACCTGGCAGAGTACAGCTAGACATAGCAGATCTAGTTCCCCTCAGAGCATTTTCCAAGGACCATGTAGATTTCACTCATAAGCAAAATGTGTAAAGACACTGGAAAACTCATTTTCATCAATTCTGTTCTGAGTTCCATTGCATTGTTAAGTCATGTTCCTTCTTTTCCTCAAATTGCATGCACAGAAAAGGTTATTTCAAGCTTTACATACAGATTCATTATACATTTTTGCCCAATAGGAACATCTTGCTAAAGTGATCATTTCGAAAGCATCAGGTGGCTTTTTAGTTTATATGAAAGCAATGGAAATGAGTTTCCATGTGCATGGTTCATATTTTTTGTGCAAATTTGAAAATTACAAACCATACCTAAGGGTATTAGATGGTATGCTCTCTTATCTGTGCTTGAAAAACCTATTTTGTTAAAGTCCAAAAATATCCTCTCTCAGTCATTTAATGCTGCTGGTCCCTAAACAATAGTGATTGATTTTGTTTGGTCTGGCAAACACAAATTATCCTATAATCATTTCAGCCTGCCAGCCATTCTTACATTGACTTGTTTGTGTTTTAAAGAAGAACATGTAGTGATTGTCATGAAAAATGGAAAGGGTTAGAGGCAAATAAAAGATTTCTCTGTGCCAAGAAAAAAAAAAATGCAGCTACTTTAATTTTCTACACCACATGGGTTTCGTTTGATACAGAAGTAAAGTGAATATAAAAATAAAGAGAGGCCACTTCAGTTTTCAAGTAAACGGGTCCTGCAGATACCCATTATGTGCTTTTAGATTCATAGGTTTGTGCTGCTCTGTGATGAGGCAGACCCTAAATGGGCTGACATTTTCTACCTTTCTTCCTTTTATTTATAAAGCTATCTCTAGATCAGGTGGCACACATCAACTAGTCTACATCTGGATAATAGGGTAATGATACCTTCCATTTGTATAATGCTTTGTCTTTTTCAAAGCCTCTTCACATGCGTTATTTCATTTTATTTCACAGAGAATTTTTTCTATTATTATAAAGGTACTTATAATACATAAATATTCACAGTTCTTTTTGTATCACAAAAACAACAACAAAGAACTTCTATAATTAATCACATCTCAATTTCTTAACAACACAATAAACTCAGATTTCTATTCTTTCCCTTTGGCATTTCTCCCTCTTCTTTTCCAATTTGGTATATTTTACCCTGCCAGGCAATTCCTATCTTGAGTTTTGTAAGCATTTATATGCTTCAGCATGTCTTTAGCTGAGAGATACTATATACCCAAGATCATGAATCTTCGTTCTCCCTCTTTCTTGCTTCCTTTTAAATAGGATTCAAACACTTTTTCTAGGTAGTCACCATTTATTCACTTTTATTCCCATAACCTTGGCCCACTTGTTCCCAAAGTCTTTCCCTAAAAGCATATTGGATGTTTAACATGTGGGGTAGGAGCAGGGTGTAAGAAGACAGGCATACTGCTACACTGTTGATAGAGCTATAAATTGATCCAACAATTTTGGAAAACAATATGGAATTTTATTTTTGAAAAGGCTAAAATGTCCCTAGCCTTTGACCCAGGGATCATATTGCTGAGTATATACAAGGTACAGATGAGTATAGGGTGTGCTTAAAGTCGTAGTATAGTTTTATACAATTAAAGCTTATTAAATTATGTTATCGAAGGTTAAAACTACACTAAGATTTTGGAGACCCCTGTATTGAAAGGATGTCAAGAATAGAAATAAAGGTCCCTGTTTATTTTATAGCCCTTTGTGAATATTATCTTTTTTAAAAAATCAAATTTCCCTGGTTTTCCTTTTTTAGTCCATAGTTTTTACCACAGCCTTTTCATTAACTGGCCCTCTCCCTTTTAACTAGCTTTTCTTTTCAGGAAAAAATTCCCTGAGGAACAGTTTTTGGACATGGGCAGTTGGAATTTGAAGCTTGCCCCCAATTATTGCAATCTTTTACCTTGTTCCTTTTGAAATATAAAAACACTGAATTTTAAAACAATTTTGCTTCAACCAAGGTGATATAGTTATTAAACGCCAGATCTTGCATATGAACCCAGATTTTTGAGGCCAGAAAAAGGAGTGTGGTTGAAGAAATTTTCTTAGAAGGTAGATTTAAGTTGGTCTTTGAAGACTGGCTAATATTTACATAAACAGAGGGCAAGAGGATGGTGTTCCAGACAGGATAATTTTGCTAGCCTTTCCAAATAGTAATGATATCATCACTGCTGCACTCCACCACGAGCAATATCCATTATTTTAGAGTCCATCAACAACCTATTCACTGAGACCAGGAGCAGGGAGGAAGAAGGAGAAAAATTAAGGGGGAAAAAGATCTCTAAGGTACCATTAGAAGGAATCTGTAACTTGGCAAAATTCAGCCTAAAAGTCTATAGCATAACCATTATTTCGTGCTGTTTTCTACAAGAGAGGCTAATTCTTTCTCCAGGCAACATCCTATGAAAGGAGAACAATGAAATTGTTGTCATTAGAGGAATTATAAAGAAGGACCCTGAAATTCTTCTGTTTCCTTGAAGCCCATAAGGCCCATTTGATTCTCCTATTTCCCCTGTGAGCTACTTAGGATAGGTATTATAATCCCCATTTCACAGATGAGGAAGCAAAAGTTTCTCTTCATCCTTGTGTTTATAGTAAGCAATTGAGACTAATTCTCTTCCAAATCCCATCTATCTCTGAGGCCCCTACCTAATCCAAAATGAAGAAGCAGTTGGCACATCAAAGAGATGCCACAAAAGCAAAACCTAAACCCAATTCCTTCTTGAAGTACCTAGAGATGGCAGCCTTCGTGGAAACAACAGAGAAAGAACCAAACCTTTACCTAAATGAAAAGACTGGACATCTTGTTTTGTTTCCTATACATTCATGACCACAAACTTTTACATAATGCTTTATGGTTTGCAAAGTGATTTAAATGCATCATTTCATTTGATGCTCACAACTGCTTTATCAGATAACAGCCACAGATATTATTGTCTGCATTTTTTAGATGATGAAACTGAGGTACAGGAAAGCTAAGGGATTTGCCAATGATCACACAGTGACTAAGTGATGGAAGTGTAACTCAAACCCATGTCTTCCTAACTCCATCCTGTGCTATTAGCTATTTCTCCTATACTACACTGCTTCATTTTTTAAGGGTTTTTTTTTTGCTTGTTTGTTTTGTGGGGGATTTGTTTGTTTGTTTGTTTGTTTTTTGGGGGGGTTGGTTTTTGGGTTTTTTTGGTGAGCAAGCTTGACAGTTATCAACACAGAATAACAGGGTATGAAGGTAGAAGGATAATAAGTGGGACCAAGCAATTGAGATTGACTTGGAGGCTTTCTGCCTTGTCCAAGACTGTTAGGTAAGGATGTTTTTGGTTTTGGTTTTGGTTTTTTGTTTTTGGGGGGGGCGGGGCAATTGGGGTTAAGTGACTTGCCCAGGGTCACACAGTTAGTAAGTGTTAAGTGTCTGAGGCCAGATTTGAACTCAGGTCCTCCTGAATCCAGGGCCGGTGCTCTATCCACTGCGCCACCTAGCTGTCCCTGGGAAGGATGTTTAAGGAAGTAATAGACTGGATGCAGCCCTCATGGATTATTTAAACTACCCAAAACATGGTGACCTACAGGGAAAGCTGTGTCCCAAACTCAGTTTTGAGCTATATTATCACATTTTCCTAGGTAAGTTCATTCCTCTATGTCTGATAAAGGGATTCTCTGTCCTGGGCACCAGGATGTAATGGATACACTAAGCTTTGGAAACTGCTTCTCTCCTCCTGTCTCT
Organism: Dromiciops gliroides; assembly: GCF_019393635.1. NCBI lineage: Eukaryota > Metazoa > Chordata > Mammalia > Microbiotheria > Microbiotheriidae > Dromiciops > Dromiciops gliroides. The sequence continues at coordinate 385,281,105 of NC_057863.1, forward strand.
AGTTATAGTTTTATGCAGGTGACAAAAAGGGTGAGGGAACTATTAGAGAGGATCACAGATTTAGAGCTCATTTTTTTTTTGTGGTAGCAAAGAATTGGAAATAAACATACATTTTCCTGGAGAAGCTGAAAAATAAAAACACATAACTTTCTTGGACAATGGGAATTGGAATTGAATAGGTATTGTGGTGCCATGGAAAGAGTATAGGATTTGAAGTTAAGGGTCTGACTGAATTGAGAAGAAGACAGAGATCTTTAAGGATTGGTTAGCAAGACACCCCTCTTCCTTTGCCCTCTCACTCTCATTCTCTCACTTTCTCACCAATATCTCTGTGATCTCAAAAACTTCCACAAATTTAGTTATTATTCCCAGGAAGAGGGCTCCCAAATCTGTTTATCCAGTCTTTTCTTCTCTCCTGAATTCTCATCCTATATTAATAACTGCCTATTAGAAATTTCCCAATGGCTGTCCTGTAGGCATCTCAAACTTAACATGTCTAAATTAGAATTCAATCTCTTTCCCCAAAATCTCACCCTTCTTCCTAACTTCCATGTTTCTGTCAATGGTACCACCATCCTTCCAATTTGCCACCTTCAAAACTTAATCATCCCTAGCTCTTCAATCTCTCTTCCCCTTATGTGCATCTTATCATTTCTACCTCAGCAGCAACTCTCACACCAGTCCTCTTTTCCCCACTCACATGTCCATCACCTTAGGGCAGGCTCTAATTGCCTCTCTCCTGGGCCATTGCAATAGCCTCCTAACTGGTCTCTCTTCATCTGGTCCTTCCACCTCTGTAAGACATCTTATACACCACTGCAAAATTGGCAATCTTCAACTGCAGGTATGGGTATGTCTTCCCACTGATGAAAAAGTTCCAGTGTTTCCTTATTACCTCTAGGATCATATGCATACTCCTCTGTTTGACATTTAAAGCCCTTCAGAATCAGATTCCAACCTATCTTTCCAGACCTAGGGCACAATTTTCTTCTCCTTTTTTTAATGTTCCAAAGAAATAGACTGACTTCTTGTCCTTTGTACACAGCATTCCATTTCTTATCTCCCTTCTCCATGCTACTGTGCAGGTTTTCCTGGGAAGCCATCTCCCTTCTGCCTCTTGGGGTCCTGAACACCTTTCCGTACTTGGCTCAAGTGTCACCTACACAAGACCTTTCTTGATATTGCCTCCAACTGCTAGTGCCCTCCCATGTTACCTAGTGTGTGTATGTGTGCGTGTGTGTGTGTGTGCGTGTGTGTGTGTGTGCGTGTGTGTGTGTGCGTGCGTGTGTGTGTATATATATATATATATATATACATATATATATATATTTTATTAATATAACTAGAAGGATATTGATAACAGGAGGTCTATAGCTTCTCAGTCTATGGCCTCTATAGTCTCTCAGACTAGAGACCCCTTCCTCACAATTGAGTTTCAGTTAATAACCCTCTCCACTGTAGGAGGTCCATCACACAGCAATCCAATCTAATTGGCTGCCATAATTGAAGGTGGGTTATATTAAAATGAAGACCAGGGATGATATCAGAGAGAAGAATTGGTTTGTTTGTTTGTTTTTGTTTTTTGCTGAGGCAATTGGGGTTAAGTGACTTGCCCAAGGTCACACAGCTAGTAAGTGTTAAGTGTCTGAGGCTGGCTTTGAACTCAGGTCCTCCTGACTCCAGGGCCAGTGCTCTATCCACTGCGCCACCTAGCTGCCCCCAGAGAAAAGAATTTAAGAACTCCCCCACTCAAGTAAGTCAGGGCAAAATCTTTTCATCTAGGTGCAGTTTAATCTCATCAGTAACATCCTTGGGCTATCTAGAGTCTCCACCCAGTACTCCTTTTGTGAGTTTAGGTCTGGTTTGACCCAGATGTATCTTACTTTCAAGGACTTAAACTTGAGTGGGTGAAGGAGAAGGGACTAAAAAAAGGGGGAAGATTACTGGGTCCTCCAAGAAATCTATTATTAATAATTATTTCTTACATTTGTATGTATGTATATATATGCATATACACATATATCTTATATATGCATGAATGTACTATGTGTATTTTTATATATACATATATTCTCTTTTTATTTACTTATACATGTATGTGCTTTGTCTCACAATAAAATGTAAACTTCTTGAGAACAGTGACTTTCAATTTCATAAAGACATTTTGAAGAAAAAAGCATTTATTAAATGTTTACTATGTACCAGGCATTGTATTAAGTGCTGGTGATATATAGATATAGATATAGACATAGATTTTTTTTAAAGGAAGACTGTCCTTACCCTCAAGGAGTTTACATTCTAATGGAGAATGATAATACATAGAGGATTTGAAAAGAGAGGAGAGATTTTTTTTTCTGGGAGGTGGAAAGGAGGTGGTGGAAGCAGAACATACATATGAGTTGGCAGGCACCTAAGCTGTTATTCAGTTGTTTCAGTCATGTCTAACTCCTTGTAACCCCATCTGGGTTTTTTTTTAGTGAAGATATTGAAGTAGTTTGCTATCTCCTTCTCCAGGTCATTTATGAATGAGGAAAATGAAGCTTAAGTGACTTGCTCAGGTTCACACAGCTAGTAAATATCTCAGGCCATATTTGAACACTGGTCTTCTTGACTTTATGCCTATTGCTCTATTCCCTGTACCACTCTGGGGCCAGCTAGGAAATATAGCAGACTAAATGAACTAGTTTGTGCTCACTCAGTTACCAGTCAATTGGTTTGAGTTTTAGGGTGGGAACTCTGAAAATAAGTGGATTTACTTCCTCTCCAGGGTCTGAGGCCTAGTTTCTAGATCACCCATGCAGTGGTAAAGTATACACATAGAAGGGACTTAATAAATACTTATTGATTATGACCAATGTTCCTAGAATGATATTGTATAAGACTTGTTAAATGTTTGGATATGGGGATTGAGTAAGCAAACAAAAAATGTCAAGGATGACAAATGAAAAATGTCAAGGATGGCACTGTCAAAGTGTAATGAGAAAAAAAAAACTGCATTATTTTTCTATTAAAAAATATAGGGGCAGCTAGGTGGCTCAAGGGATAGAGCATTGGCCCTGCAGTCAGGAGGACCTGACTTCAAATCTGGCCTCAGACACTTGGCACTTACTAGCTGTGTGACCCTGGGCAAGTCACTTAACCCCAATTGCCTCACAAAAAAAAATAATATATATATATGTATGTATGTATGTATGTATATATATTTGTGTGTATGTATATATATATATATATATATGTATACATATGTGTGTGTGTGTGTACTGTGTAATTTAAAACTCCGAATGTGGGTTTTAATATGTCCCCCCCCCCAGTTTTGGGGGGAAACTGACTAAAATCACTGATAAATGAGTTTAGGTTTTTTAAGGGTTTATTGAAAGATAGTAAAAGAAAGAGAAAGATTGAGAACAGATTTCTTATAGCTTGGAAATCCTTGCCTTCCTAAACCTCTCACTTCTGAAGTCCTCTCCGAAGTTTTGCACCAAAAGAGGAAGAACTCTCTCGCCAGCATTGGCTTCCTCCTTCCTGTTCCCCTTCCAGAAATGGGAGGTTCTTCAAGCTTATTGGATAGCATCATTCAAATTCATTGGTTCACTGGACATGAAAGTGGTCTCAATGTAAAGTTCAAAGTTTTTAGCATTTGAGAACAATACCTTCTTAAGTACCCTCTTAAGTACCAGCCAGATGGGTTTATAATCTAGTTAACTGGAAGTAAGTCACTCAGGAGTCAGTCACCTTATCCAATTCAATCAGTTTAAATCAATCTCCAGGTGGTCCCCTGAGTATGTACTAAATCTCTTCTATCACATTCCATTATCTTGACACAATACACACACACACATATATATATATACACACACACATACACACTACACACATACACACACATGCATATATATATATATGTGTGTATATAAGTCATCGTGAGGGAAAAATCCATCCTCTTCTCAATAATTCTCAGGAACTCAGCAGTGAAGTGACAAAGGCTTTATTTATTTTTCATGAGAAGGAGGCACCCTAGTGTGCAGCTAGTGGGTGCTCAGAAAGGGGGCTCGAAGGCCCTGTTTTATACCCTAGTCCCTAATGCGAATGGACCTTCCCCTTTTTCATCACTGGTGGGGTTACAATCTACATGCAAAAGCTAGCTAATCAGAATGCAGTATTCCCACCCCTCTTCCTTGTATGGGCATAACTCAGGAGTGGAACTTATACTTCCTTATATGGACACAACTCTGGAGCCGACCTTATTGAGACCAGGGCTTCTTGAAACATGTGACCTTGCTAACCTGAGGGGGAGGAGGGGATCTGAGACCTTTGTCCTACAAACAGGTCAGGGAGAGTATGACTGACTGTTATATCCACATTGAGAGGAGACAATTATCCATTTCTCACAGTCATATATATATATATATATATATATATATATATATATATATATATGTATATGTATATGTGTATGTATATGTATGTATGTGTATGTATATGTATATATGTATGTATATGTATATGAATGACTTCAGTGCACTGCCTTGATGGGATAGAACTGCCATTGATATTAATGTTATTGAGAATGAATGGTAGGGAGTTTTTGAATGTCTTAAGTGAACAGGATTTAAAGTAGATACTGTTTATATTCTTAAGTCACTGTATTGCTGACACATATTCTGTGTACTTTTTGTTTGTTTAATTAAAGAATAACTCTGGGGAAGCTAGGTGGCTCAGTGGATAGAGCCCTGGCCCTGGATTCAGGAGTACCTGAGTTCAAATCCAGCCTTAGACACTTGACACTTACTAGCTGTGTGATTCTGGGTAAGTCACTTAACCCCAATTGCCTAACCAATAAAAACAAACAAACAACCAAAAAAAAAAACCAAAGAATAACTCCTAGGCTACAAACCTGCGTGATTGGAAGGATTGTGTTATATTCAGTACCATTTTGGGGAATACTTTCTTTGGAAATAACATTTGGAGAGGGGAGGAGCAGCAACCAAGTCAAACTCTCCCAACATTTCCTTCCAAACAACTTTAAAATAACCCCTCAAATCAAATTTTGGACTAACTGAGCCAAGGTTTAAATGAGACATTTTTTCTAACCTAAGACAACTTAGGAGGTCAGCAGGAGAGGTCTAGACACTGACCTGGACTAAATATGGCTGCAATAACAGCTGTGGGACTTGGAGGTGATCTCAACAACCAGTAGAAGCACTAGCTTCTGGAGCTCTCAGACCACAGACAGTAAGAGGGTTGCACAACTGGTCAGATAGAGATTACAGAGGACCCTTTGCTGGCACTAGGATGCAGGACTTGAAAGCAGATCTGGGTTACTGTTCCAGGGGAGAAAGGAGCAATTGTGCTCAGTCACAAAGGAACAGAGGCTCTGCTCACAGTTTTAAGGCACAGAGTAGCACTAGTGCTTATGGCTGCAGGAGAGCAAGGCAATCAGTAATAGTTCCAGGGCCAAGACAACCACAGCACTGCAGAGGAGCAGAAGAGGAGGGGCTCTTCCTGGAAAAGAACAGATGACACCACCTCGGAAGCACAGAAAACTTTCAGACTCCCAGAACTAGCTCTGAAAATAGCAGTATTTAAAAAAAAAAAACCCTGAAGCTTGGGACAATGAGAACCAACTTTTTTTTTTTTAAGTGAGGCAATTGGGGTTGAGTGACTTGCCCAGGGTCACACAGCTAGGAAGTGTTAAGTGTCTGAGGCCAGATTTGAACTCAGGTCCTCCTGACTCCAGGGCTGGTGCTTTATCCACTGCACCACCTAACAGCAGAACCAACTTTAACATAAAGTTCAACATCCAGAAATAGGCTGGAAAAATGAACAGACATTAACAACAAAAAGAATTTCACCATAAAAAGCAACTGTGGTGTCAAGGAACAACCACACACAACTCAGAATTTAACAACAATGTGAAAACAGCTACAAGCAAAACCTCAAAGAAAAATAAAATGAAAATTGGACACAATCCCAAGAATTCCTAGAAAAGTAAAAGAAAGACATGAGAGGTAGAAGGAAAATTGAGAGATAAAATGGTAGTGATACAAGAAAATTATGGAAAGGGAATTAAGTGCTTTTTTTTTGTTTTTTGTTTTGTTTTTGGTGAGGCAATTGGGGTTAAATGACTTGCCCAGGGTCACACAGCTAATAAATGTTAAGTGTCTGAGGTCAGATTTGAACTCAGGTCCTCCTGAATTGAGGGCCAATGCTCTATCCACTGTACCACCTAGCTGCCCCATTAAGTACTTTGTAAAGTATGCACAAAGATGATGAAGAAAATGTCTTAAAAGGCAGAATTGGCTAAATGTTAAAAAGGTATGAAAGCTCACTGAAAAAAGTAATTCCTTAAAATTAGAATTGGGCAAATGAAAACTAATGACTCTATGAGACAACAAATATAACATAATATAACACAGTCAAAAGAATCTTTGAAAAAAAATGTGAAATGTATAACTGAGATCATATTCCTTGCCATCTCAATGGGTGTATAAAAGGCTGGAGGGAAGGAGAGAATTTGGAACTCCATTTTTAAAAAAAGAATGTTAAAAACAAACAAATATTCTTTTATAAAAAATGAAAAAATGGAGAAGGGGTAGGATTTTGGGGACAGGAATGAAAATATAACTAATTTCATTTTAGGAATCTTAGTACTGAATTTAAATATATACATCTCAAGGTCATCTTTTCCCATATTCATTTATCAAGTTACACCCTCCTTACACTCTCAGAATTTTTCTGTAGCTTCATTCAGTCTATCCTCATTTCTACCTGTCTTAGGAAAATGTTCACTCCTTACCCCAAATAACCACCCAACCTAAGTTTTTTTGTTTTGTTTTGTTTTTTGTTAAAATATTATCTTCTATTGCAGGATTTCTTCTTTTTTTCACAGACCCTACTTCCCACCTCCAAGGAATCCATGATTCAATTTCAAGGGATCTGTGAACTTAAGTGAGAAAAAAAAAGACATCTTTATTTTCACTAACCTCTAACTAAAAGTTATCCTTTTCTTCTATGATTAATTTTTTGTAAATGTTCTATGAAGAAATTAATCAGCTTCACCAGATTACTGAAGGGGTCCATGACATAAATAAAAGGTTAAGAACCACTCCTGAACCTCTCCTCCAGAAGTTCTATCTTGAATCATCTCCCTCCCCTTCTTTCTTGTATCCCCAACTTCTTCCTTCTTCCTTGATTCTTTTTCCTTCTTTCACTCCTAAATAGAGACCCACATTCCCCAAGTTCTATCATAGAATTCTTGCTTTAATTCCCCAGGGTAATAGCCTCAACACTTAGATTTATATCATTGAATGACCTTGAGCAAGTCACTTCCCATTTTTAGGCTTGGGTTTCCTTTTCTGTAAAACTAGAGTGTTGAACTACCTGATATCTAAAATCTCTTCCAGCTCCAAGAGTCTATGATTTTGGAGTCACTACAGTGCTAAGTACTGGATAAGTCTCCACACTGTTGGTGCCTGAGAATAATGACTAATGAAAGTCAATAGGGTACAAACTTTCCAGGGAACTATGCACAGCTTGAAAAGTGAGAATCATTGAAAAGTTTCAACAAAGAGGAGATAGGTGCCAAGTCAGCAATCTGGAAATACCCTTTTGGGTAAAATAGGAAGCAATTATACTCCATCAGACTCTTTTGAACAATTCACCTTGACAGCCATTGCCATTTCAGCTTCCATCTCCCCAGTAGACACCTCCTACTTTAAGTCTAATTGCTCCTCCAGTCAGAAGCAGCAAGTTTCTCTGCCCTGGATTAGATTATCTAAATGTAAATGCACATTCTGCTACACATTTGACATTTGCATTGTTTGTACTTTTCTAGTCCAAGGTGGATTGGTGCCATAAGGTCTGATTGTTCAATATTGTCACAGAGCATCATCTCCTCTCATCAGCCCTTTGCCACCAAAAGCCCCATAGAATTCTAAGCAATTACATCAGGGTATGGGGGGTAGGGTGGGGGAGGGGAGGTTATATTGAGATTTCACATGTGTTTGTCCTTCACTGCACACCAAGTTCACTGACACTCTTGGTGACCATTTTGTGTACATTTAATGTCCCAACAATAGAGGAAGTCTAGCAAATTTTGCATACTTTTATGCTTGAAGGTACCTAACACGTTTTCTAATCCAATTTGCGTTTAAAAACAAGACTCTTCTTTAAAACATATAGCCTTTCCTTAAAGATCTCAAGTGACAGGGAATCCACAACCCCAGAAGGCAACCCATGCCATTTTTGTTGTGCAACCCATGACTTATAACTGAAATTGTTTAACCTTGGTGGCTCTTCACACAGTTTCTCTTTGTTTCATATCCCCTCCCATGGATTCTTCTGGGAACATCAAAATTTATCCTTACTGGGCTCTACCAAAAAAAGGGCAGAGGTTTCCACACAAGCACTAACAAAGCAATGGATACAGGAGAGACTGAACCAGCAGAGCACAACAGACTTGAATCTGAGCCCATTAACAGTAGAGACAACACTCTTTCCCTCTCTGGTGAGTCTAGGGATCTCAGCAAGGCACCTCAGCATAGCATCTCATAAGTATATTACTGTTCTGACTAGAGCTTCCCTGAAAGAAGGAAGATCTTCTGACTACTAGAAAAGCCAACAATCTACTCTTCTGGAGAGCTTACCTCCTTAGAGACATATACAATTATCCTGAATTATCATAAAACCTGTAATGGGTACCCTCCAAGAAAAAGGAAGAATTGGGGATTGCTAGAGAGTCAAGCAACCCATCCATTTTGTGAGTTCCATCTCTTGGGGGCCTAAATATTCCTCTCAATTTATAGTATTACCCTATCATTGAGCTTCCCCTGAGTAGAGAAAGAATTAAGTTTCTAAACCCTTTCCCATAACAGGTGCTACTTTCCTTTGAGACCAAATCATAATGCTAGTGAAGGACAAAGATTTTACTTTACCCCCCTACACCAAATATCTGCCCTTTGTTGTTTCTTGTTTTGAGTCCCAGCTTGGTCCTGGGAAACCTACTTAATCTAAGAAGTCCTTCAACTCCTGTCACTGTGGTAGAGGGCCCAACTGGAACACATCATTTCCTACCAAGGCCACATGACTTGCAGACATTCCTGGAGTGAATTGAGTTGTGTGTACCCAATTTCCCTCTCCTGTAGGTCTCTCCTCCCAACACTTGACACTCTATGTCCCTGTCTCTTCTCACCTTTCTAATATTCAAGCCCAAGGGTATAGTGCAGTTGTTTAAACTGTCAATGGGGAGTCAATTGGACAACAAAGTATAAGACAAGGAATTTGCAGTTTATCAAAAAGGCAAATCTATGCTCTTTAGCCTAGAAGGAATATGGAAAGGGGAGGGGAGGCAAAAGATATTTAGTAATTGTCTTCATTTATATGAAGTATTAACAAAAGGCAAATGATAAGAAACTTTACTTTTACATTAGAAGTTGAAAACTTCCTTCCCCATCCCCTATTCTTACCTTCACATAAAGACTTGACCTGACCAATCTATTTTAAACAGAAGCAAGAATTACTGACAATGAACTCTCCAATGGGGATTGCAGTTTCCTTACCTGGAGGGAAGTCTTTGAAAAAAGTGAATGAACAGAAATCCACCTGAGCTGGCTTTGGTGTATTACTGTTTGGCAACAGGAGGATGGATGACCTCTTGAGTTCCACTCAGCTCTAACAGTAATTATTGATACAAGTTTCTAGGATCTGTTGGACTCACTCTTTTATCATGTTCATGTCAGAACCCAAGTGGAGGGTATCAGGAGATGGAGGGCTAAGTTAACTGGCCACAAACACCGATGGTGGTGGGCTGAGTCTGGGATGAGCAAAATCCTCTTCAAGTTCATAATGTAAGACAGCTGGGTAAGCAATATTGGAAAATGGAACTAGTTCTGTAACTGTGAAAGCATCAAATGTACTATCCATCTGTTCAAGTGCAAGGGAGATTGAGAAAATGAAACCATTAGCATTTGAGGGACAGACATGGTTGCAGAAAATATAGGTGTATGAAGTCCATCACATGGCAGGCATGGCTAAGAAAATGAGAAATGGGGGCAGCTAGGTGGCGCAGTGGATAAAGCACCAGCCCTGGATTCAGGAGGACCTGAGTTCAAATTTGGCTTCAGATAGTTGACACTTATTAGCTGTGTGACCCTGGGCAAGTCACTTAACCCTCATTGCCTCACCCAAACAAAAAAGAAAAGAAAAGGAAAAAAAAATGAAAAATATAGTTGACCCCAACAGTGACCACATGATGTACATCATTACTAGTAAAGGACAAAACATATAAGCTGAACTTATTTTTTTAAAAAAAGATTCATGCTTTAGGGAATCAAATTAAATTCAAATGAAGCAACCAACTCCCTGGCACTTCCTCTGCTTTTGGCCTCCTAATCTCCAGCAGATTCCAGTGGCTCGGACTTCTTTGATTGGCAACTACTAGGCCTGTTCACCTTAGTCTGTTGTCTCTGGTAACTGACTCATCCAGACCTTTTTTGCCTTATACTGGCTGTCCTCCCATCCTGGCCTTCTACTTTTCTACCCTAGGGCAAGATTACCTTTTCCACCATGGGGAATTTTCCTAATTACTTGCACCTGACAGCTCTGCCCCAGGCAATAAATTAGACTCTGGCTAGACACTGAAGAAATGATTAAGCCAAATAGGAGGGATGAAAGGGAAAACTGGAACTGAAAGAAGTCAGGGTTAAGATCACAGTGAAACTAAAGGGCAGCTGTGAAGGTAGGTCACTGCCAAGATGAGTTAGTTGTCAAATGATAAATTCAAATTCAAACTATTTCCAGACTGCTTTTGATGAAGCATTCTGGCTCCACCCATCTGGACCTCCTTAAATCAACCAATATTCAACAGCTCAGATTCAGATACCCAGGAATTTATTAAGAGAAATGCACAGCACTAAATTTTGTGTATATAGTGGGTTTTGGGGTTTTTTGTTTGTTTGTTTTGATGAGGCAATTGGGGTTAAGTGATTTGTCCAGGGTCACACAGCTGGTAAGTATTAAGTGTCTGAGGTCGGATTTGAACTCAGGTCCTCCTGACTCCAGAGTCAGTGCTCTATCCACTGTGCCACCTAGCTGCTCCATAGGTTTTTTTTAATACTTTATGTCTACAGTCTCATTTTATCAACACCACTTTTAGGTAGGAGGTTGGCATAATCATCCATATTTGATAAATGAGAAAACCTAGGAACAAAAAAGTTTAGTCACTCTTTCAAAGCTACATAGTGACTCAAAGATAAAATTGAGACTAAAATTTAGCCCTCTTGATTTTCAACCCTGGACTTTTTCCAGTAGTTTGGTTATTCTCAAACTTTTTTCCCCCAGTTCACAGACTAATTTTGGTGGTTTTCCTCAGGATAATCATGGGTTACCTACCCTGGCTCATTCTAACATCACTGGAACAGTATTCACCAGAATGAATGGATATTGCTTTGACTGGTATGCTAACAGTTGTGAACCTCCAAAGTAATATATTCATATCATTAAAAAGTAACACATTATAATATTTAAATGCTAAAAAGACATCACTCCATTGGAATTCTATTCCAATGATTCACTCATGTCATTACCTTGCATTCTTTTTTGTTATGTTTTGTTTTTTGGTTTTTTTGTAGGGCAATTGGGGTTAAGTGACTTGCCCAGGGTCACACAGCTAGTAAGAGTTAAGTGTCTGAGGCCAGATTTGAACTCAGGTACTCCTGAATCCAGGGCCAGTGCTTTATCCACTGCACCACCTAGCCACCCCATCCTTGCATTCTTTTTTTTTTTTTTTTTTTTTTTTTTTTTTTTAGTGAGGCAATTGAGGTTAAGTGACTTGCCCAGGGTCACACAGCTGGCAAGTGTTAAGAGTCTGAGGCCGGATTTGAACTCAGGTACTCCTGACTCCAGGGCCGGTGCTCTATCTACTGCGCCACCTAGCTGCCCCCCCCATCCTTGCATTCTTAAAGTAGAGCATAAGCTAAGGAAGGTCCCATCATTCCTTCTTTAAGATCTTGCTTAGAGCATTCATCAAGATAAAAAGCTTTGGATAAAAATACAGTTCCATAGAAAAATGTATTCTGCCTCACAGAATTCTAAACTACCTTCAAAGTTTAGTTTAGATGCTACCTCCATGTAAATTTTTATAGTAATTGTCCTCATCCTCCTCAAATTACTTTGCTTTTACCTTTGTGTAGGTATTGTGTTTCCACGGTGGAATGTAAGTTCCTTGGGGCAGAGACTGTTTCTTGCTGTGTCTCTGTATTCTTAGCACTCCACACAGTGTCTTGAATGTAATACATTGAATATATTTTTGTTAGATTAGGTGAATGGTTGCCAACACAGATAACTATAGCTTACAATACTACATTATTAACCATGTATTATTATGTACTAGTGTGTTAGAGAATTAGTGTAACATATACCTTAATTATTATGTATTAATGTCTTATAAAATGAAGTGCTATATCAGGAACAAAGGGTAATGCTATTCTTTGCCCTGAGGAGCCAGGAAAGCACAATAGGAAAGAGAATATTTGGGTGGGGCCATTCACAAGATTCCATCCTGTTACCCCATCAAATAATGGAAAAGAAATTAGGGTTAATGACTATTTCAGTGGAGCACAAACTCTGACTGGTTCTACCATGCTATGGTCCTGTTGAAAGACTTTTTTCTTATCCAAGGACCAGCTTCTGAATACAGAGAGATTCGTTGCCAGTAAGCTATTAAGAATCACAATTCTTAGACTAGCTATACATTTTCAATAAACTGTAGGTACTTTAAATGTGAGATGTTTTATCAATGAACAGTGAATTAGTATTGAAATTGGAAAAACATGATAAGAATAAAGAGTAAGTGCACCCTAAGTAAGAATGGGAAGAGTTGGAAGCAAAAGACATTGGGTTTAAAAGTGTAATATCCAAGTTTGGTACTCAAAGTTTCAATTCCAAGAAAAGATGAGATCTAACATGTAAACATGCAAATGCAGAGATGAAGAGAGGTGAAAAAGGTCATTAAAATTTAGAAAGTTGAGGAATTGATAGATCAAATTACTAGAATTGATCAGTATTATTCAGTGAAGTCTAATTACATGTCATATTTTGCCCCTTGATATCAACATAGAGCTACTATAGTTGGTTTCCAGAGTAGGCATAAATTAGCTCAAGTGGAGAATGGTCTCTCTAAAGACTCATTCCAAGTGTTCTTCTGGACCTCTGTAGTGCTATGGGGTTTCTGACGTTGGTTTAGGGAGGAGAAGAAAGGCTAATAATACAAAAAAAAAAAAGTACAGGAAATGTCTACAAAGCTGGAAAGGCTTTAGAGATGGTCAGGGCAATGGGCCAACCTAGCTGAATATACAGAGACTCATCACCAGAAGGTTGGCTGCCAGGAGATAATTCTTTTTTTTTGGCTGGGGGGAGAGCCAGAGTAATTCAAGAGTTCCATCTACTACTGTCTGGATGGGTTGCAATTTGAATTACTATAATGAAATCAAGGATTTTTTTGAGGTATTGAAATAGTATTACAGAACCTGTCCCTCACCTATGCTCCAATCCTGGAGCAGGCTGGCAAATTTCACTTAGCTACCCTTTCATATTTTAATATAGGGTTTCTCTTGTATGCTGCCAAGTTCCTATTGACTATCTGAATTGATGCCTACCATTCTAAACATCAAAGTGTTTACTATGTGCCAGGGTCTGTGCTGAGAGAATAACATATTCAGTTAAGCACATAGAAGAAACAAGTTGTATAGGGGATTCGGGTGCTAAATCTGAAATGAGAAACACCTGGATTAAAAGTTCACCTTCAAGGGGCAGCTAGGTGGCACAGTGGATAAAGCACTGGCTCTGGATTCAGGAGGAACTGACTTCAAATCTGGCCTCAAACACTTGACACTTACTAGTTGTGTGACCCTGGGCAAGTCACTTAACCCTCATTGCCCCACCAAAAAAACCCAAAACAAAACAAAAAACACAACAAAAAACCAAAAGATCACCTTCAACCTTTACTGACTATGATAGCCTGGGCAAATGACTTACCTTTTTTGAATCTCAATATCTTTATCCTTGAAAAGGAGGCGATATATCATTGATCTTGAAAAGTTGTTTTGACGATCAAATGAGATAACGTGTATCTAAATTGTATTGTTCAGTCATTTCAGTAGTGTCTGACTCTTTGTGACTCTAGCTGGTGTTTTCTTGGCAAAGACACTGAAGTGGTTTGCCATTTCCTTCTCCAGCTTATTTTGTAGATCAGGGTTGTGACTTGCCCAGGGTCACACAGCTAATAAGTGTCTGAGGACATATTTGAACTTATGAAGATGAATCTTTCTGACTCCAGACCTGGCACTAGATCCATTGAGGCATGTAGCTGTGTATCTAATATACACAGCCAACTTCTTCAGTGATTCTTTTTTTTGCTAGTCCTGTGAGTTAGTTCATTTAGGTAGGAAGCTCCCAATGAGGGATTTTTACTACCAAGGCAGGTTGCTACCATCTCTGCAACTTAAAGAGTTGCCTAGAACACTGTGGTGTTAAATGCCTTGCCAAGGGCACTATAGCCAGTATGTGTCAACAATGGGACTTGAACTCAGGTCTTCAGCTTCAGGACCAGCTCACTATCCACAATTCATATTGCCTCGGAAACAGAGTGTTTCAATTTCTGCCTTAATGAAATAACAATGTGTTATTCCCTAATGTTTCTATCCTAGATAAAAGAAGGTATCTGGTATGGGCATCAAGTTCACTGGCTTAATTGGAAAAGCAATTATGTTGGTCAAGTAAGTATCAGTTACATAAAAAAAGAAATTGAATTAGGTTATAAGTGATAAGTAGATGTTTTTGAGGTCCAACTATAGTCTAACTATTTTATTTTGTCACGATTAGAAATATCTGTGGGTGCTTTATTTTCTTAGCACCTTGATAAAAATGTTTCTGGACTAATCAGATGATTGTGCAAGAGGACATGATTTTAATCACATAGAGAAAGCAGAAGCTCATGTTCAAATGAGAACGTTTGAAAAGTTATTGCATTGAGCTGACAGTTTGTCAGAGATACAAAACAACTATCCAGTCACCAAATCCAGAAAGCTAAGAAATCACTAGATAACTGGACTTGCAATAGGGAAGTCGTCCTCCTTGGACATCTGAGCCTAATTCTTTAAGTCAATGAATTAATGTAAAAAAGATGCATGCACCCACATATATCTCTGATTTTGAAGTGTCTTCTGTGTAATAATAATAATTATTATTATCATTACTAATAATGAATAATAATATGCTATAATAACAACTAAGTATTACCAATAACAAATAATTTAAAATAATTAAACTTTTATCTACTATAGGTAGATTTTTACTGAAGGGAACTTATTCCTCCATATACTTTCTTCTCGAAATAGACCCCTCCTATTAATACCTCTTTCTTCTATCATCCTAAAATGAAGAATCATAGGAAGGTAGATTTATAGGCTTAGATTCTAAATGGACCTTAGTTATTACCTAGTCCATCCTTCTCATTTTACAATTTCTTCATAAACATATTTTAGTAGTTTTTAATAAAACCAAACTATGCTTCTTATTCCTTTGGGGGATCAAAATATTCACCTATGACAGTGGCAATGGAATGCACCCTTTAGTAATTGATTCAACTCTTTTCCTTTACACTAGAGTACCTTCTCTTTCTTTTTCTTTCTTTCTATCTTTCTTTCTTCCTTCCTTCCTTTCTCCCTCCCCCTCCCTTCTTTCTTTCTTTCTCTTTTTGGTGGAGCATTGAGGGTTAGGTGATTTTCCCAGGGACACACAGCTAATAAGTGTCAAGTGTCTGATGCTGGATTTGAACTCAGGTCCCCCTGAATCCAGGGCTGGTGCTTTATCCACTGTGCTACCTAGCTGTCCCTTTCTTCCCTTTTCAATACTACATCCTTCCATATGAAAAGAACTTTAAAGGGATCATGTCTTACATAGGTCTTACATGTGTTCCCATAGGAAAATAAAGAAACATGTAAAACAGTCCCTGCCCTCAAGGAGCTTACACTCTATGGGGGTGCAGAAATTAGACATAGTTAACATATTAAAAGTAAATGCAAAGTTATTTAGGGGTAAGGAGGAACATTAATAACAGTGGTATTTTAGCTTAATCTTAAAGGGACCTGGGAAATCCAAGAGACGGTAATGAGGAAGTAAAGCAATCCAGAAAAGAGGAACAGACTGTGCAAAGATGGGAAGGACAAGAAATGGATAATTTATACAAAGAACAGCAAGCAAGCCACTTTAACTGGAACAGAGAGTTCCATATAAAGGGGAGGAATATAAAATCAGTCTGGAAAGATAGGTAAGGTATTCTAGCTACAGCTACCCCTTTCCTCTCTTTGTGGAGCATCTGGTCCTTTGGGTTGGAGAACAGGAAAGGAGGTTATCACAGAAAGTAACATTATATAACTGCCTAAATGGGTGATATACTCAAGGTAAAGGTCAGGGATGGGATCCAGAGTTGCAAAGTTGCATGGCAGGCTTCTTCTTACTGGTTTGGCCAATGAGTTTATGTACCTTTGCCCCATGTTAGGCTAACCAAGACAAGAGGCCATTAAAGGTACCAGTCAATGACCACATTCCTGAGACCCGGGAAAGCAAGAACTCTCCTATGTTCACATTCACACAGAATCCTGAGTTCCATACATTATCCTGAGTTGAGAATACAGAATGTCAGAATTCAGAATTTTTGTGTCTCTACTTAATGGAGGGTCTTGCACATCCTGTGAAAATTATATTGTTTACAACCCTTTGCCTACTGAAGAAAGAACTCAAAGCTTATATTTCTCAGAACTCCTAGGAACAGATTGATCCTCTGACTGGGGAAACTTCTCAGGTCTAGGTAAGTGCATATTTCGTAATTACTAAGTAGATGTTTATTATTCATTGTTCTCTCATTATTATATACTGTAAATTTCCTTCTCAGTTCTGTGCTGAGTGAAATCAATTGTATGTATAATCTACACAAGTTTGTCTGCTTCTTTGAGTAGCCAATTCCATTATGCCAAGGTCATGTGACTAGGGCTCCTTGAAATACAGCAAAATCAAAAAGGAATCGGGAATTGACTTGTATGTGGGGGGTAGAAAATTAATTTCTGATTGGGCAAATTTGCAAAATCCATGTACCTCTTGAAAAAAAACTTAGCACTGCTATATATAGAAAGAAAAAGCTGAGAAAGTAAAGGTCATTGACTTTGAAAAAATTACAGAGAGCTCAGGATTTATTCAGTCCTTTTAAGCAGGGGGGGTTTATGCAAACTTCAAGACTAAATATGGCCCAAGACCCAGGTCCTTTTTGCTAAACAAGGCTAGGTGAGTTACTAACACTACCACATGGCACTAGACTGTGAAAAGCTTTAAATGTGAAACTCATCAGTATGTCTTTTATCCTAGAAGCAATAGGGAGCCACTGTATCTTCTTGAACATCAGAGTGACCTATGGTTTGGTAATATCAGTTTGGCAGCTTGTGGAAAGTGGATTGGAAATAGGAGATAGTAAATGAAGGGAGACCAATTAGGAGTCTAATGCAACAGATGAGGTAAAGACGTGAACTGTTGTTATTGCTGTTTGTCCTTCATTTTCAAAGATGACTAATGGCATCATGGGTGATGTCTTGACTTGTGTATAAATTGGATTTAAGTAAGGAAGAGCTGTGAAAGGTTATCATCCTCACTATCTCTTCCAGAGTCATAGAAGTCCAGGGACAAAACAAAAGTCAGGATGTTGGCAATGGCACAGGATGTAGTAGATGATTTTAGTGTCTTCACTGTCTGACCAAGCTCTAAGTTCTCCACAAAACCTGCCTTTATGACCATTCGAAAAAATTGTTCTCATCTACCCATTCTGCCAGGGTAAGCCTTCACATGCTTGGGGTAGATATCCCCCCTAACTCACTGAGGAGTGTGAGGACTGTCAGTTACCCTCAACCTAGTTTAGCCCATCTGCCAAGAGAGTTTTACCAGGGTGTGGCTACTATGCATGCTACAGTTTCTGGAAGCCGCAGGTGAGAGTTGGGTGACAGATAGACACCAAAAGTGGATGAGCAGCCCTGAAAAGGGCACAGCAAGCCCTCATACCAGAGGTACTGATCCTCCCTGAGGACCTCAATTACCCCAAAGACCTGAGCTAAGGTATGAGTAGAGAGATAGGATAGAATTAGGGATAGTAGCGAAACAGAATCAATGACACTTGGCAACAGATTAAAGAGTAAACAGTTAATGAATGGCTTCAAAGCTGTGTGACTAGAACACTGATGGTACCCTCAACAGAAAGTGTGAGGTTAGGAATAGAAGTAAGTATAAAGGGAAAGACAAAGAGTTCTATTTCATACATGTTGAATCTTGAGATTCCTATGGGTCATCCTAGTAGAAAAAGCTAGTAGACAATTGGTGATGTAGGACTGGAGGTCAAGAAAGAAATGAGGGCTCGATATGTATATTTAGGATTCATCAGCAGAGGTGATAAATGTACCCATGACAGTTGATGAAATCATTAAGAGACTAGTACAATCATCCAGAGAAGGTGAGGCAAATTCTGATAATATCAAGCATATGGTAGCAATAGGGCAAAGAAGGAAGACATTTGAATTGAAGAAGCTGAATAATTCAGAATTCACTGAGATCAAATGCTTAGTGAAATAGGAAGACTTTGATCTAGGCACTTAAATCATTGAGGACATGGGGAAATAAGTGGAAGGGTGGTACAAGACAGAAACAAAGATGGTGAGAGAGTGGTATAGACATATTCCATAAATAATATAATATATTCTATCTCTTTGGACCACATTCTTTTCTAGGCCCATTCTTCTCCCTTCTTTACAGCTCATTTAATCAAATACCATTGTTAAATCACACACTATTTTTGCTTATATAATATGATGATTGTAATGCTGATATCAATGGATATCAGCCTACACAATGGACTAGCCTACACATATTACATCAGACTTTTCCTTATAGAGATATAGCAGAGGCAGCTAGGTGGCACAGTGGATAGAGCACTGACCACGGATTCAGGTGGACCTGAGTTCAAATCCAGTCTCAGACACTTAACACTTACTAGCTGTGTGACCCTGGGCAAGTCACTTAACCCCAATTGCCTCACTAAAAAAAAAAAAAAAGATATAGCTATGGGAATATAATTTGACCTATGTGCAATTGATATCCATGATACATCTGCATCCTTCTCATATGGTGCTTTTTCTTTTTTTAGTTTTTTTTTCTTTTTTAGTGAGGCAATTGGGGTTAAGTGACTTGCCCAGGGTCACACAGCTAGTGTGTGTTAAGTGTCTGAGGCCAGATTTGAACTCAGGTACTCCTGACTCCAGAGCCGGTGCTCTATCCACTGCGCCACCTAGCTGCCCCCATATGGTGCATTTTTAAGAGGTTTCACTTTATTTCCATGCTCTAAGGGGATTTTTCCATTGACCATTTTTCCATTGCCATTACTCTTCAGTAGTTATAGGGGCATGGATCTAGAGATAGAAGGAAGCCTTAGAGACTATCTGGTTCAATTCCTTCATATTACATATGAAACCCCTGAAGCCTCAGGAAGTAAAGTGACTCACCCACATAAGGTCATACAAGTATCAAGCATCAGAGGCAGTTCCTCTAACTCCAGAGTCAACCCTTTGGCCTGTACCGTTCTACCTCTTCTTTGGCCATTCCCATGTTCTCTTTCATTCCTCTCTTGATTCATGTTGCGGACTTCTTTTCCTTCACCAGTAAATCACCAAAATTCAATATTCCAAATCTACTGCCAAAGGCAAATTTGAGAGAGCCTTTTCTTTGCCATATTTGCCTTGCAAAGCACTAAATTTATAGCACTCCATAGATTAGAAATCAAGAGACTTGGGTACTAGTCCTAGTTATCAGCAATTTGCTATGTGACTTTAAATTAGAGACACTCTCTCTGCCCTGAATAATTTTTCATGGTTGTTGTAGAGAACACATGAAATAACCTTTGTGAAAGTGTTTTGAGAAGCTAGTCATAATAGGTATCACACTTTTAGGGAAAATGTCACAGCTGTAAAAAAATGTCTGAAATACTCAATACCCTACTTAAAGTCAGCCTGTAGTCCAATTTTCAATTAATCTGACTCTAAACAATGAGCAGTCAAATATCTGGTAAAGGAATATCGAGTTGAATAAAAATGAGATATTAAACTCTTTTGGACATTATGGAAGTTAGATAAACATGGTTAATTTTTTTCAAATCAAACATAATGGGAAATTAATAAAAATGACCAAAAATCTTGTTAAAAATAATACATGATCCAAGAAATCACTGTCCGAGTAGGTCCAAAGGTAGCCTGCTATTCTATGGTTTTATTATAATGAAAAGAAAGATAAATTGTTGAGCACTAAGGAGACAGTGCAATGTCTGCCATAAATTAGACAGGATTACTCAAAACAAATTATGCTTGGCAAACTTTATGGCTCCATGGCTATCATTTCAAAAGTAATGAAGGAAATGCATCATGGACTATGGATTTGGATTTTAGTAAAATATTTGATTGCAGTGCTACACAAAATTTTACTGGGAAAATTAGTACAAATTGGTTTTGATGTGAGTGGTCACATGGACTGAAAGCTGGAAAGATTGAAGGAAGTCAACGACATAGAGGTGCAGGGAACAAACACAGGAGCCAGCTTTGGAAGGAAGAGAACCTAGCTAGTCTCTGCCAAGCAGAAGCATTAAGAGTTGATTGGAAATGTTGCTTTGTGATCTGGAAGAGGGAATTAGCACAACTGTGGTCAAATAGGCATAGGCTATTAAATAGGAGGCTATTGCCAACACTGATGAAAATAATAATAACTCACTCCTATGTGGTGTTTTACAATTTGCTAACCCTTTCCATATACTGTTTCATTTGATCCACATAAAGAATTGTTAATTTGATGTACTCGTGGTCTCTAAATTATCATGCAAAGATCCATCAATTGCATTTCTTCCTCAGAACTTTTGTCCATACTACCCTGCCTGGAATGTGTATATATATATATATATGCCTTCCACTATAGCCTTCTAAATCCTGCCCACACACCAAGGTCCAGTCAAAATACTACCCTCTCCAAAAAGGCTTTCTTGGACCAAAACAATCCCTTCCTTTCCTGAGCTTAGAGCATTTATTGTCAATGCCACATGCTATATGCTTCCCTGTGAGAGTTCCTCTATCAGACAGGCAATGTGGAAGAGTAGAAAAAGAAATGGAGTCAGGAGACTTGTATTCAAATTCTGGCTCTTCTCCTTAACTACCTGTGTGACTACGGACAACTCACTTTGCCTCCTTGGGCCTCAGCGTCCTCTGAGTCTGACCAAAGACCTCTCCAGTCCCTTCTAGCTCCATATCTATCTTAAGTATAAAATCCTTATATTGTTGTTTAACTTTTAATGTGTCAATGAAATTTGATGGAGAGATAGCATTTACCCTGGGCCCCAAATAATAGGAAGTTCATATATAAAAGATGAGGAAAGTATGGTTTGCATTTTGTGTGCAAAATTGGTAGATGTTTGAATGGATTGCTAGTTCAATATGAATCAACAATATACCATGCCCTCCCCTTGCCACAATCCCCACCTCCCTCCACATACATCCAATCAGCTGTCAAATCTACTATAAGAGGGGTTCTTCATCTTTACTGGGTCATGGTCCCCCATGGCAGTCTGCTGGAGCCTACCGAACCCTTCTCAGAATGATATTTTTAAATGCATAAAATAAAATGCATGGTATTGTAAAGATGTGTATGTTGAAATACATTTATCAAAATATTTTTGAGAACAAGTTAATGAACTCTGGGTTAAGCACCCCTGTTCTATGATATGTCTTGCAACCATCTTGTACTCTTCATTCACATAGACACAACTGAAGGTCAAAGTCTCATCATCTCTAGCTTGAATAGTTGTTAAGTGCCCCCAGTTGATCTGCCTGTTTTTAATTTCTTCCCTCCTCAATCCATTCTTTACATAAGGGGTAGCCAGGAAGCAGCTATGTAGCACAGTGGCTAGAGCACTGGCCCTGGAGTCAGGAACATGAGTTCAAATCCAGCCTCAGACACTTACTATGTTAAATTCTGGACAAATCACTTACCTGCTGTCTTCCTCAATTTTCCCAACTGTAAAATGGAGATGACAATAATAGGACTTACCTCCCAGGGTTGTTTTGAGTATCAAATGAGTTGATATTTGTAAAGCACTTAACATGGTACCTAGCACATGGTAGGCCCTTAATAAATACTCATTTTCTTCCTTTCTGACAAACATTCTTCTCCATGGTGCCTGACATATGATAGGTGATTAATGCTTGTCTCCTTCCTTCTTGTTTTGTTTTTTGCAGGGCAATGAGGATTAAGTGACTTGTCCAGGGTCACACAGCTAGTGTCAAGTGTCTGAGGTCAGATTTGAACTCAGGTCCTCCTGAACCCAAGGCCGGTGCTTTATCCACTGTGCCACCTAGCTGCCCCAAAATTGACACATTTTCTAAGAGAGTTGAGGGAAACAGTTAAAAGTTTAAGCTTTTAGAGAGACTATAAATTATGAACTGCCTTTGTAGATGGAACTGGGTTGATTGCCTACAGGATGGAGCTCCTGAGGTGAAGTGTCCTTTGGAGGATAACCAAAAAGGAAACATGTACCATAATTCATATCAGGATAAGATGAATAATGGGAACAATTCTAGAAGTGAGGTTTGTCTGTTTACTGAATGTTGCCTTTCTTCCACATCCTGGATGCAATTCTCATCACAGTCAGAAGACCAGAAGGGACCAGGAGAGGTCATTTATTGACCTAGCTCTTAGCCCTAAAGTAGAAGCATCCCATGAATCAAACAGACTTTCCAGGCATTTCACCTGAGGCTTTTTGAATTGGAAATTGCCATGGGGTTTGGTAGATGATAAAACTAAAGTCTCGTTTCTTCCTTTTTTTATGGGAGCTATTTAATTTTTACTATGGAAGTTGAGCAAGATGCTGAGAAAGACACAGAATCTACTCAGCACAGTGCAGGCAGCATCTGGTTATTCAAAGACAGTCTCACAGGGCACACACACTCCTCAGGAGGTCATGAAGGGGAAGTTGTCAAAGCCTTTAATCCAGCCTAGCTATCCTGACATGGTTTACTTTCATAGCAAAAGAGAAGACAGACTTCTTGTTCCCATCGGTAAAAATAGTTTTTACATCAACAATTCAATCCAACTAAGCTAAACAAGATGCTGAGAGAGACCAGGCTGGCTTAGGATATGTTCAGGAAATCACAAAGTCAGTCAGTTAAGATTTAACTGAGTAGCCCTGGGTATAGGAGAAATGGGGAGAGGCCTGTAGCAGGTCTTATGAAGAGATCCAGAGGGGAAAAAAAGATAGTCTATATTTTAGGAGCCTAATATGGGAGATGAGAGACACATGTGAAGCAAGCATGATCCACCAAATATGGAATGAGTATCCATTGCATACAGCACTCTGAGGCAGTGCCTTAGAGTCAATTTGGTGGTCCAGCAGTGGGCCTGGAGTTACAAAGGCCTGAGTTCAAATCTGGATTCAGATACTTACTAGCTATGACCCTGGGGAAGTCACTTAACCTGTCTCTGCCTCAGTTCCCTCAACTGTAAAATGGGAATAATAATAGCACTTACTTCCCAGAGTGGTTTTGAGGACCAAATAGAATATTTGTAAAATGCCTGGTGCAGAGTCTGACACCTAGGAGACCCTTAAAAAATGTTTATTCCCTTCCCCTTGTGTTAAGCACTGAGGAGAAAGAAGGGAAAACAAGGTATTTAGATTCTAATTGGGAAGATACAAAATATACACATAGAATATAATTAACAAAACCAGGGAGCAAGTGTCAGATGGTGTAATCAGCCAGTGAAAAAGGACGGAAATGCTGTTCAGAGCAAGGAGAAATCAGTGGTGGCCTGGGCAGGGAGGGCTCTCACTGGAGTAGGAAAGAGTTATCTTGTGCAAAGCTGGCACAGGGGAGGATAGGGAAAAATACCCAAGAGCAGAGGTGTCAAATGTGCAGTCCTTGTGGGCCACAACACTCCAAAGTATGGAACCAGATTAAAATGTACTTGGGAAATAATCAATAAAATAAATAAAAATACAGGAAAACGTAGATACCATTACATTTTAAAACTAAATCAGCAGGCCCTAGCAGGGATCCCAATGTGCTGACTGATGGCCCCATTACTACTTGAGTTTGACACCACTGTCCTAGAAGATAAGTGGGAGAAGAGTTTTGTGTTGAATTTCAAAGGATAGGAAGTACATAAAACACAATGTAACAACAGTAAAGATGTTAGATTTAGAATTAGAAAGAAATACTAAATTCTGTGTTCATTTCTTGCTTCTTCCTTAATAGCTATGTGGACAACCCCCCTCCCCCACCACACACAACCACACACACACACACACACACACACACACACACACACACACACACGCAACTTAATTTGCAGAAGCTCCAGAGTATTCTGGTAAATTAACAGCAGGGATATAGGGAGGAGAGAGGATGTTTGTATGACACATTTAAATTTAATCTCCATTATTAACACTTTCTTAAGTCTAGACAATAACAAAACAATAAATCAAGCTCCGATTAATATCTTGTATTTATTCCTCAGATGTGAATGCCAGCATTGAAATTTTAAGATCAGCTTATCAGGAGTAGTTCCAGTAAACCCCTTCCTGAGCCTCAGCTTTCTCATCTGTAAACTGGGAGGTTTAGACTAGATGACCTTTAAAATCCCCCCCAGCTCAAAATATAGGATCCTTTGCACACAGTTTAGAGAAAGGGACTGAAAACTCGATAAGGGGTAGTAATCTAAAGTATCACAGACCTTTGCCTAAAAATTAAGTAGTCGTTAAAGGAAACAGGAACCCAATGGAGCTCACTGCTCTTCTTAATTATTTTCTTCTATTTTATAAGAAGATTAAGCCTATCTGTTGTGAACATATCTCAAAACCTCTCTGATTTTTGTCCCATGCTTTTGTCTAGTCCTCTGATCTAAGAGACAGAAACATACTTCTTCCTTACCAAAGAGAGATGTTAGAGCAATGAAGAGGAAATATATCCCTAAAGAATGCCTAACATCTCATCACTGAGTGGATAGAAGAGAAAGAGGACAGAAGTTGAATTTCTATGTAAGACTTCCTTTCAGAAAGCAGCCAAGGGCAGTTAGGGTTTGCATTAGGACAGGAACTAGATAATTTCATGTCAAATTTACCTGAGCAAGTAAACAAAGAGTAGAAATTATAAGAGGCAAAGAAAACCTGAAAAAAAAGTCAAGGAAGTTTCCTATGAATAATATGTCACTCAGGATCCCATAAATAGGGACCCTAGTTAAGGGACAACGTATAGTGAATAGGAAGAAACAGTGACAGTTAACCATGAGAGTAAGCTTCAAGAAGGAAAAAAACATTTATTAAAGATCTAGGCAAGTTATGTCACCTGTTTGCCTCTGTTTCCTCATCTGTAAAATGGGGATAATAATAGCACTTACCTCCCAAGGTTGTTGTGAGGAACAAATGAGATAATAATTGTAAAGCACTTAGCACAATGCCTGGAACATAATAATCATTACATAAATGCTAGCTGTTATTATTATCTAATATGTGCCAACAGGCACTCTCCTAGGTGCTCTATATAATGATGTGTGGATAGCTAAAGACAGCTAGGTGGCTCAGTGAATGAAGTGGTAGGCCTAGAGTCAGGAAGACCTGAATTCAAATCCAGCCTCAGACAGTTACTAGCTGTGTCACCCTGGGCAAGTCATTTAACCTCCATTTGCCTTAATTTTCCAGAGCAGGAAAAGGCAAACCACTCTATCTACTATCTACTTATATCTAGCATCTAGCATCTAGCATCTAGCATCTAGCATCTAGCATCTAGCCTCTAGCATCTAGTATCTAGTATCTAGTATGTAGCCTCTAGCACCTAGCCTCTAGCCTCTAGCCTCTAGCCTCTAGCCTCTAGCCTCTAGCATCTAGCATTTAGTATCTAATATGTAGCCTCTAGAACCTAGCCTCTAGCCTCTAGCCTCTAGCCTCTAACATCTAGCATCTAGCATCTAGCATCTAGTATATAGTATGTAGCCTCTAGCACCTAGCCTCTAGCCTCTAGCATCTAGTATCTAGTACCTAGTAGCCAAGAAAACCCCAAATAGGGTTACAAAGAGTTAGACACAACTGAACAATGACGATATGGATAACTGATAATAAATAAGAGACCAAATAAAAGAAAGAGCAGGTTGTGATCCTCACAAAACCCTGAGGGACAAGTGATATTATAATCTGCATTTTGCAATTTAAGAAACTGAGCTTAAATGATTTGCCCAAGGTCACAGATCTACTATATGTCTGAGGCCAGATTTGAACTCTGGTCTATCCTGTTCCTAGGACCAGCATTCTATCCACTTTGCTACCTAGGTGATTCTAAGAACTACCTGCCGGATTAATACCAGTCTTATCGGAGGTCAAGGAGAATTTCCCAGTGGTCTACAGACAGGGCATCACATTTGTGCATCTGTCATCGGCAAACATCAGCATATGTGTACAGAAGGCAAGTTGGACTCCCTATCAGAGAAGTTGGAAGAGCTGAGGAAAAGTCTATTCTCCAATATATGAGGGAGAATAAAGGATTTCTGAAAACAATAGTAGTGCTTCAAGAGGAAAACTAAAGGGGGAAACAGTATCTGAAAAGAAAGAGAGAAATTTTAACCTGGGTCAAGAGGCTGGAGGATAAAAGAAAGCCCTACAAAGGAGGAAAGGAAGGAGGAAGAGCACTGAATGCTTGGAACTATATAATAGGTTTAAGATTCTTTCCATAGGAAGTGAGCCTGGATGCTTGGAGAATACTTTCTCTCCATACAGATTGTGACAATCCACAGGTGTCAAAAGGACAGAAGTCAGAGGACAATAAAGGAAAAAAAAAACAGACATGAGTTCATCTTCCTGGAAGGGCCATTCCTTCTAAATCTGGATCATACTTTTGGTCAGCAAGGTGACACAGTGAATAGAGCACTGGCCCTGAAGTTGGGAGGAGCTGAGTTAAAATCTGACCTCAGATATTTACCAGCTGTGTGACCCTGAGCAAATCACTTAATCCCAATTGCCTTAAACATCCAGGGCCATCTCCACTCATCCTGATATATGTCTTGTCACTGGACCCAGATGGCTCTGGAGGAGAGAGTGAGGCTGGTGACCTTGTACATTCCTCCCTCAATTAAATCCAATTCAATGCAAGTCATGACATCACCCCGATGTCATGGTCCTCTTCAAGATACAAAGGATAAACAACAGGACCATACTTTTAATGATTTTAGGACTCTCCCATCTATTTTTTCCCATTGTGGCTTTGCCATAGACTTCTAAGACTCTTCAATTTCACAGACATGTAAGAGGATCATTGCCACGGGTAGGTAGATGGAAAGATCAACATAGCATACAGATATTGATTTGAAAACAGCTGATATCCAGAGGGGAATTAAGAACATGTTTCCCATGCAACTGTTCATACAAAGTACTAAAAGTCAGGACCATCCAACTTTAAATTTATAACTGATTGCACATCTTCTGATTAACTTACCTTCTCTATTTGTCAAATTCTTCAAGGATACACCTAATTCAATGGTTGTAAAGAACAAGAGAGCAATAATATAAAACACTGTGTCAATTTTTTTTTTGGCATTCTATATTTTGGGGGTTTGTTTGTTTTTGTTTTTGTTTGTTTTGCAGGGCAATGAGGGTTAAGTGATTTGCCCAGGATCACACAGCTAGTAAGTGTCAAGTGTCTGAGGCTGGATTTGAACTCAGGTCCTCCTGAATCCAAGGCCAGTGCTTTATCCACTGCACCACCTAGCTGTCCCTAGCATGCTATATTTTTTTAAAAATGTCCACCCTTAGGCCATTTACTCATTACAGCAACTTTATTAATTAAGTAACCAGGATACTATTATACTAGGATCAAAACTTTAGAGGTAGGCCTTAGAGGCCATCTAGTCTTAGTTTTCAACCTGGGGTCCATGATTTTTTTTTTATGAGATATTTTATTTTTTCTGTTACATGTAAAGATAGTTCTCAACTTTTGTTTATACATGCTTTACAATTTCAGATTTTTCTCCCTCCCTCCCCTCCCTCCCCCCCCCCCAGACAGCAGGTAATCTGATATAGGTTATATCTATATATCTCTATACATATACATATAGATATAAATATACACACACATATATATACACATAATAACATTAATCCTATTTCTGCATTAATCCTGTTACAAGAGAAAGAATCAGAGCAGTGATGCAAAACCTCAAAATAGAAAAAAAATACAACAGCACCCAAAACAAAAGAAATAATATGGTTCAATCAGCATCTATACTCCACAGTTCTTTCTTTCTTTTTTTTTCTTGGATTTGGAGATCCTCTTCTATCATGAGTTCCCTGGAACTCTTCTGTACCATTGCATTGGTGAGAAGAATATAGTCCATCACAGTAGGTCAACACTCAATGTTGATGATACTGTGTACAATGTTCTTCTGGTTCTGCTCATCTCACTCATCATCAGCTCACGTAAGACCCTCCAGGTTTCTCTGAACTCTTCCTGCTCATCATTTCTTACAGCACAATAGTATTCCATTGTATTCATATACCACAACTTGTCCAGCCATTCCCCAATTGATGGGCACCCCC
This sequence comes from Dromiciops gliroides, assembly GCF_019393635.1. NCBI lineage: Eukaryota > Metazoa > Chordata > Mammalia > Microbiotheria > Microbiotheriidae > Dromiciops > Dromiciops gliroides. The sequence goes on from NC_057863.1 coordinate 385,309,801, forward strand.
TCAACTTCCAATTCCTTGCTACCACGTAAAGAGCAGCTATAAATATTTTTGTACATGTGGGTCCCTTTCCCCCTTCCATGATTTCTTTGGGAAAAAGACCTAAAAGTGGGATTGCTGGGTCAAAGGGTATGCACAGCTTTATCGCCCTTTGGGCATAATTCCAAATTGCTCTCCAGAATGGTTGGATCAGCTCACAGCTCCACCAACAATGCATTAGTGTTCCAATTTTCCCACAGCCTCTCCAACATTTATTATCTTCCTTTTTTGTCATTTTAGCCAATCTGATAGGTGTCAGGTGGTACCTCAGAGTCGTTTTAATTTGCATCTCTCTAATCATTAGAGATTTAGAGCATTTTTTCATATGGGAATAGATAGCTTTGGTTTCTTCATCAGAAAACTGCCTGTTCATATCCTTTGACCATTTCTCAATTGGGGAATGACTTGGATTCTTATAAATTTGATTTAATTCCCTATATATTTTAGAGATGAGGCCTTTATCAGAAGCACTGGCCTCAAAAATTGTTTCCCAGCTTTCTGCCTCCCTTCTAATTTTGGATGCATTGCTTCTGTTTGTACAAAAATTTTTTAATTTAATATAATCAAAATCATCCACTTTGCATTTTATAATATACTCTATCTCATGTTTGGTCAAAAACTGTTCTCCTTTCCAAAGATCTGATAGGTACACTATTCCTTTCTCTCCTAATTTACCTATGGTATCACCTCTTATGTCTAAATCATGTATCCATTTTGACCTTATTTTAGTATAAGGTGTAAGATGTTGGTCTAAGCCTAATTTCTGCCATACTATCTTCCAGTTTTCCCAGCAGTTTTTGTCAAATACTGAGTTCCTATCCCAGAAGCTGAAGTCTTTGGGTTTATCAAACACTACATTACTAGTGTCATTTACTACTGCATTTCCTGAGCCTAGCCTATTCCATTGATCTACCACTCTATTTTTTAGCCAGTACCAGATAGTTTTGATGACTATCGCTTTATAGTAAAGCTCCAGGTTTGGTACCGCTAACCCACCTTCCTGTGAATTTTTTTTCATTATTTCCCTGGATATTCTTGATTTTTTGTTTTTCCAGATGAATTTTGTTATTATTTTTTCTAGCTGTATAAAATAATTTTTAGGTAGCCTGATTGGTATGGCACTGAATAAGTAAATTAATTTAGGCAGTATTGTCATTTTTACTATATTAACTCTGCCTATCCATGAGCAATTGATATCTTTCCAATTATTTAGATCTGATTTGATTTGTGTGAAGAGTGTTTGGTAGTTGTGTTCATTGAGTTCCTGGGTTTGTCTTGGCAAGTAGACTCCCAAGTATTTTATATTATCTACCGTTACTTTAAATGGAATTTCTCTTTCTATCTCTTGCTGCTGGACTTTGTTGGTCATGTATAGAAATGCTGATGATTTATGTGGATTTATTTTATATCCTGCTACTTTGCTAAAGTTGTTAATTGTTTCAAGTAATTTTTGACTTGATTCTCGAGGATTCCTTAAGTATACCATCATATCATCTGCAAAGAGTGATAGTTTTGTTTCCTCCTTGCCTATTCTAATTCCTTTAATTCCTTTCTCTTCTCTGATTGCTAAAGCTAACATTTCTAGGACAATATTAAATAATAGGGGTGATAATGGACATCCCTGTTTCACCCCTGATCTTATTGGGAAGGCCTCTAATTTATCTCCATTGCATATAATACTTGCTGATGGCTTTAGGTAGATACTGTTTATTATTCTAAGGAAAGCTCCCCCTATTCCTAAACTCTCTAGTGTTTTTATTAGGAATGGGTGCTGTACTTTGTCAAAAGCTTTCTCTGCATCTATTGAGATAATCATATGATTTTGGTTGGTTTTCTTATTGATGTGGTTGATTATGTTAATAGTTTTCCTAATGTTGAACCAGCCCTGCATTCCTGGTATAAATCCCACCTGGTCATAGTGTATTATCCTGGTGATCACTTGCTGTAATCTCCTTGCTAATATCTTATTTAAGATTTTAGCATCAATATTCATTAGGGAGATTGGTCTATAATTTTCTTTCTCTGTTTTTGCTTTGCCTGGTTTTGGTATCACCACCATATTTGTGTCATAAAACGAATTTGGTAGAACTCCTTCTTCCCCTATTTTTCCAAATAATTTGTATAATATTGGAATTAATTGTTCTTTAAATGTTTGGTAAAATTCACCCGTAAACCCATCTGGCCCTGGGGATTTTTTCTTAGGGAGTTCATTAATAGCTTGTTCAATTTCTTTTTCTAATATGGGTTTATTTAAGGATTTTATTTCCTCTTCAGTTAACCTGGGCAGTTTGTATTTTTGTAAATATTCATCCATTTCATTTAGATTGTCAAATTTATTGGCATACAGTTGGGCAAAATAGTTCCTAATTATTGCTTTAATTTCCACTTCATTGGTGGTAACATCACCCTTTTCATTTTTGATACTGGTAATTTGGTTTTCTTCTTTCTTTTTTTTTAATCAAATTAACCAATATTTTATCTATTTTATTGGTTTTTTCATAAAACCAGCTCTTAGTTTTATTGATTAATTCTATAGTTTTTTTGCTTTCAATCTTATTGATTTCTCCTTTAATTTTCAGAATCTCTAATTTAGTGTCTAATTGGGGATTTCTAATTTGTTCTTTTTCTAGCTTTTTAAGTTGCATGCCCAATTCATTAATCTCCTCTTTCTCTTTCTTATTCATGTAAGCATTTAGAGCTATAAATTTTCCCCTAAGCACTGCTTTGGCTGCATCCCATAGATTTTGGTATGTTGTCTCATTATTGTCATTCTCTTGGATAAAGTTATTGATTGTTTCTATGATTTCTTGTTTGGCCCATTCATTCTTTAGAATGAAATTATTTAGTTTCCAATTGATTTTCATTCTACTTTTCCCTGGGTCTTTCTTACATGTAATTTTTATTGCATCATGATCTGAGAAGGATGCATTTACTATTTCTGCCTTTCTACATTTGACTATGATGTTTTTGTACCCTAATACATGGTCAATTTTTGAAAATGTGCCATGTACTGCTGAGAAAAAGGTATATTCCTTTCTATCCCCATTCAATTTTCTCCAGACATCTATCATGTCTAACTTTTCTAGTAATCTATTCACCTCTTTCACTTCTTTCTTATTTATTTTTTGGATAGATTTATCTAATTCTGAGAGGGGGAGATTCAGATCCCCCACTAGTATAGTATTACTATCTAATTCCTCTTGTAACTCATTTAACTTCTCCTCTAAGAACTTGGATGCTATACCACTTGGCGCATACATATTCAATATTGATATTACTTCATTATCTATAGTACCTTTAAGTAAGATGTAATTTCCTTCCTTATCTCTTTTAATGAGATCTATTTTTGCCTGCACTTTGTCTGAGATAAGGATTGCTACCCCTGCCTTTTTTACTTTAGCTGAGGCATAATATATTCTGCTCCAGCCTTCTACCTTTACTCTGTGTGTATCTCTCTGCTTCAAATGTGTTTCTTGTAAACAGCATATTGTAGGGTTCTGGTTTTTAATCCACTCTGAAATTCGTTTCCGTTTTATAGCAGAGTTCATCCCATTCACATTCACAGTTATTATTACTGACTGTCTATTCCCCTCCATTCTATTTACCCCCTTTGTACTTTTCCCCCCTTCTTTCACCCTATTCCTCCTCACCGACGTTTTACTTCTTACCCCTGCCTCCCCCGATCTGCCCTCCCTTTTTATCACCCCCCTCTCTTTTCTTTACCCTTTTCTCCCTTGCTTTTGTCCTCCCTTCTATCAGTCCCCCCCTTTCCCTTCCCCTTTTGTTTCCCTAAAGAATGAGTTAAGTTTCTTTATCCCAATGAACGTATATGTTATTCCCTCTTTGAGTCAAATCTAATGAGAATAGGGTTGAAACCATGTTCCCCCCTCCTTTCTTTCCCTCTATTATAATAGGTTTTTTTCCACCTCTTCATATGATATAATTCATCCCATTCCACCTCCCCTTTCCTCTCCTCCCCATAGACTCCCTTTTTATCCCCTTAATTCTTTTGTATCATCACATCAAAGACAATTTATATTTATACCCTCTATATAAAGTCCTTCTCTCTGCCCAAATACATTTACAGTTCTTAAGAGTTATGAGTATTATCTTCCTGTGTAGGGATATAAACAGTTTAACCTAATAGGGTAACTTTTTTTTTCCCCTCTGTTTACCTTTTTAAACTTCTCTTGAGTCTTGTATGTTGAGATCAAATTTTCTATTCAGTTCTGGTCTTTTCACCAGGAAAGATTGAAAGTCCCCAATGTCATTAAATGTCCATCTTTTCCCCTGAAAGAAAATGAACATTTTTGCTGGGTAATAGATTCTCGGCTGCAATCCAATCTCCTTTGCCTTCCGGAATATCATATTCCAAGCCTTGCGGTCCTTTAATGTTGAAGCTGCCAGGTCCTGAGCAATCCTGACTGTGGCTCCATGATATTTAAATTGCTTCTTTCTGGCTGCTTGGAGTATTTTCTCCTTCACCTGATAATTCTGGCATTTGGCTACAATATTCCTTGGAGTTTTCCTTTTGGGGTCTCTTTCAGGAGGTGATCGGTGGATTCTTTCAATGATGATTTTATCCTCTGATTCTATGATATCAGGGCAGTTCTCCTTAATAATTTCCTGGAATATGGTATCTAGATTCTTTTTCTGGTCATGGCTTTCAGGCAGTCCAATGATTCTCAAATTGTCTCTCCTCGATCTGTTTTCCAGATCAGTTGTCTTTCCAATGAGGTATTTCACATTTTCTTCTATTTTTTCATTTTTTTTATTCTGCTTGACTGATTCTTGGTGTCTCATGGATTCCTTATCTTCCAACTGTCCCACTTTAATTTTTAAGGCATTTTTTTCTTCAGTGAGATTATGCACCTTTTTTTCCATTTGGCTAAGTGAATTTTTTAAGGTATTGTTTTCTTCAGTGAGATTATGCACCTTTTTTTCCATTTGGCTAAGTGAATTTTTTAAGGTATTGTTTTCTTCAGTGAGATTATGTAGCTTTTTTTCCATTTGGCCAAATGAATTTTTTAAGGCTTTGTTTTCTTCAGCTTCCTTTTCCAAGCTGCTGATTCTTTTTTCATAGTTTTTTTGTTTTGCTTTCATTTCTCTCCCCATTTTTTCTTCTACCTCTTGCAATTGATTTTTAAAATCCTTTTTGAGCTCTTCCAGGAAGGCTTTTTGTTCTTGCGACCAATTCACCTTCCCTTGTGAGGCTTCAGATGTAGACAATTTGAGGCTATTGTCCTCATCTGAGTTTGTGTTGGCTTCTTCCCTATTGATACAGAAGCTCTCAATGGAGAGGGCTCTTTTTTGCTTCTTACTCATTATTGCAGCTTATTTATTTATTCTTTAAGTTGAGGTCTGCTCTGGGGGCACCAGGGTCCCTGTTTTGGGCTTCTTGTGCAGGTGTATAGGTGCTGTGTGACCGGGCTTTTACTCTGAGGCCTTTATGGTGTGTGGAGATGCCCCGCCCTGCACTTCCTGTCTGATTGGGCTCGGCCAGCCAGGCGCCAGACCCCAGCGTCTGATCCCGCCGTTCGTGGCCCTCTCGGCCGGTGCAGGTAGGTTTTTCCACTGTCCTTCTTGGCCACCAGATTTTTGAACCAGGTTCCGGGAGCCTCAGTTGTTCGGCTGTGGCCCGCAGCTCCTGCTGACTTGCCCCGACCCCCTCGGCGCTGGGTTGCTGCCCTGCGCTGGGCCTCCCTTTTGTCAGAGTCAGACCAACCTTTTCCTGAAGTCTTCTAAATTATCTCTTGTTGGAGGACTGTGTCTCTCTGTCTCTTTGCAGGTTCTGTAGTTTCAGAATCTGTCCAGAGGCTTGATTTAATGTTCGTTTTGAGGGAACAGAAGGAGAGCTCAGGCAGGTTGCTGCTTCCTCTCCGCCATCTTCGGGTCCATGATTTTTAAAAAAATATATATCTTTATAACTTGATTTAATTATATTTTGCCATGAGTTTTTTTTTTATTTTATGCATTAAAAAAACATTATTCTGAGAAGGGGTCCATTGGCTTTACCAGACTGTGAAAGTGGACCATGCAGTAGTCTACTAGCAAATACTTAACAACGGGCTCTCTGGAATAAAAAAAATATATATATTCAAGACACTTTTTAGTTTGTAGTATTTACATTTTCTCTGTCACTTTCTTGTTTGTTTGTTTGTTTTTTTAGTGAGGCAATTGGGGTTAAGTGACTTGCCCAGGGTCACACAGCTAGTAAGTGTTACGTGTCTGAGGTCGGATTTGAACTCAGGTCCTCCTGACTCCAGGGCCAGTGCTCTATCCACTGCGCCACCTAGCTGCCCCTGTCACTTTCTTAAGTATAGACAATTGACAAGACAATAAATTAAGGCCTAGTGTGTAGCATTTACTGATTTGTGAGGTATAAATGCTCACACAAAATTTAACATTCAGCTTTGTCAAATCAGTACAAGTAATGGAGTCTAAAAGTTGCAGAGAAAGAACTTACTTTCTACCTTGGTAGAAGGAGTTTCCCCAACTGGTATATTAAGCACCTACTATGTGGAGGGCACTGTACAAATAAGAAAAAGAAAGACAGTGCCTGCCCTGGAGGAACTTATAATCTAGTGAAAGAAGACAATATACAAAAGGAAGTTTAAAAGACAGTTGGGGGTGGGGCAGCTAGGTGGCACAGTGGATAAAGCACCAGCCCTGGATTCAGGAGGACCTCAAATCCGGCCTCAGACATTTGACACTTACTAGCTGTGTGACCCTGGGCAAGTCACTTAACCCTCATTGCCCCTGTAAAAAAAGAAAAGAAAAAAAAAAGAGGGTTGTGGGGAATTGAAACCAGACAGAACTACTGATGGAAAATGAAGAGATATATAGAAGGGTTATGTTAAATTGTTATTTGTTGCTGGGCTAGTCTCTTCTTTTGAAATTTTCTTATCTGACAAACGGACATAATTATATTTTGTTTAAGGTAGAGAGTATGAGAATCAGCATAGTGTAGTAGATAGAAAACTGACCTTGCAGTAAAAAAAGATGTGAGTTCCTGTCCTTCCTCAGACACATTAGGGCCCTATACCCTTGCACAAGGTATTTAACTTCTCCATTTTCAGGAAACTGTTTTTAAAAAAAGCAAAATCTCCTAAGATACAGAGCAGGTAATCAATATGTTTTATTAGAATGGGTTTTCTCACCAGGAGTTCCTTATGCCAATGAAATCATAGATCCAGAGACCAAAGGGGGAAAAAAAGTGTTGTAGAACAGAAAACGCACTATGAAATGTGAGATACTAATATATTACTATAAGTAGTGTTGTGCTGATAAATAATTAGCAACTGGCTCTCTGAAAACATATGGCACATTTTTAAGTTTAATCTTCATTATTAGCATATTCTCCATATCTTTCTTAAGTTTAGATAATCAACGAAATAATAAATTAGGCCCTGATTTGTAGAGTTTACTGATTTACAAGGCAAAAATGCTCAGGCTGACAGTTTAACAATCGTCTCTCATGAACTGATTAGGAGTGGCTCCAGCTTGCTTCTGAATAAGTTATTTATTTCTATTCAGTGAAATAGAGCAAGCAGACTTCACTGGTTATACCCCTTCAGGTACCTACCCCAGTGGTGTCAAACTCAAAAAGAAATAGATCCACTAATCCATAGATGACGACTTCAGCATGCCTTATGGAGACAGTTTTAAAAAGCAATGTTATCTATGTTTCATTGTTTTTTTATTCATTTTGTTAAGAATTTCCCAATAATATTTTAATCTGGTTCAATCACCTTTCCCCCCAAGTGTTTGACACCTCTGCCTTACCTGCACTTTGTAAATGTTTTATTTACTTCTTTTTCATACTTATAATGTTTTCAATGAGCAGCTGTGAAGTGTAGTAGAGGGAATTTTGGTTTGAAAGTCAGAATGTCTGGGTTCTTCAGTCCTGGCTTTACCATTAAACAACCACATATATTTTGGCAAAGTCAATGCTCCTTTCTGGGCTTCAGCTACCTCACATATAAAATAAGATATTGTTGTTGTTGTTGGGCATTTTCAGTCCTGTCTGACTTTTTTGTGACCCCATTTGTAGTTTTCTTGGAAAAAACACTGGAGTGGTTTGTCATTTTCTTTTCCAGCTCATTTTACAGATTAGGAGACTGAGGCAAACAGGGTTAAATGGCTTGCCCAGAATCACACAGCTAGTAAGTGTCTGAGATTAGATTTGAACTGAGGTTTGCCTGATTCCAGGCCTACATGCTATCCACTGAGCCACCTAGCTGCCCCAAAGTAAGGGATTAAATTGGATGCTCTCATTGATTCCTCTGGATTTTAACACTGTGATGCTAAACATTTGCAGATTCTAGTTGGCTGTCTACCTATTAGTACCTATTGACCATGCCTATGAAGCCAGCCTTAGAAATGTTCTCAAACAGCAGAGATGTGATTTGCTTAGGTCACTTAACTAAGTATGTGCCATATTCAAATACACTTTTAATACTTGGAGGGTTTTTGTGGTTTTTTTCCCCCAAAGGAGGAGGTTAAGGCAATGTTAGAAGGCTTGCTAAGACTTGAAATCTCTGGCAGTGGACATTAGAGAGAAGCAACATGCCAATGGAACTATTAACCATGTCAGGTTCTTCTCCATTCATCCAAGCCTTCTGTACTGACAAGCAAGTTCATAAATGAGAGAGATGGCATTTCCACCAGAGTCAAGGGACTTAGTTACTTTAATAAAAATTTTAAAAGCAAGCTGCCAGAATCTTGCTGTCAATGGGGATTTCAGCTGCTAAGTCATTTGGAGGACTTCTGCTGAGTGTTCTATTCAAGCCTGACATTTCCAAGAGTCCAGGAAGTGTTCTGATTTGCCCAGAAGGAGGCCCACTTATGTAAGACCTGTCATGATTTCTAAGAGGCATCAGTGGAGTAGTTCAAATCCTAAGAAAATGACATTAAGACAGATTTTTCACATTGCTGAGTAAAAATACCTCAAACAAATTTCTTTCCCAGTGTCTGTTAAATGGCTGACTGATTCTTGATTCTGGTCCTCACAAAGTTCTGGCAGTGATGAACTATTAAGAAGTTATAAGTCTGCCTCAAAGAGAGGTAGCTGGATGGCACAGTAGATAGAATACCAGGCCTGGAGTGAGGAAGACCTGAAGTCAAATATGGCCTCAGACACTTACTATCTCTGTTACCCTAGGCAAGTCATTTAACATGTCTGCTTCAGTTTCCTCAACTGTAAAGTAGGGATAAAAATAGTACCTTCCTTCCAGAGTCTTTATGAGGAATAAATCAGATAATATTTGTAAAGCATTTAGCATAGTGCCTGGCATATAACAGATGCTTAATAAATGCTTGACCCTTTCCTCCCCTTCAAAGACAACTTTGGAAGAAGAAAAATCAATAATCTCCCTCCTTCCCAGGCCCCTTCCACAGCTGTTAAACATCTTGGCTTTGTGCTGCCCCATGAAATTCTGGGGATACTCTAATTTGTTTTGTGAACAGTCATTTGGTGCCCTAGAGAAACTTAGTGAAGTAAAAAATATTTGCATAAATAATATTTTCCACAATAAAGTTAGATCCAACACATAGGTGTTGATAGAGGATATCTGACTTCACAATGTTTTGAGATTTTCAGAAAGAATTCCATGATCAAAAGTTTCTCCCTCACCAGTCTGCCATACTAGAGATAATAATTAATAATAATAACAGTGATGAAAACTAACATTTATGTAGTACTTACTGTATGTGCCAGACACTGTGCTAAGGACATGTAATGTAATGTAAATTAGAGATGGATCTAGAAGATTCGTTATTAAGTCTAAACACTTAATTTTATCTTAGAGAGATCAAGTGATTTTTCCAGGGTCATATAACTTGTAAATATCTGCAGAAGAATTTTAAAAAGAGTCTATTCTGACTTCTAATCCAGAGTGCTCTATCCACTATCCCATGATGCCTCTCATATTCCTGGAAGTTACTGAAATATATTTAAATTACCACATTAAAATATAAGTCCCCTAAGGGGTTGTATATGAAGATGTCAGTCATTAACACCATCATTCAAATTAATTGTCTTTATTAAGTTCCCTGCTAACTGAAAGTTTTAAAAGATCTGCCTGTGAATTATTTAAACAAATTATTGAAAATAAAATATGGAAAATGGACAACAAAACGACTGCCACCAACTGTAATAATTTCATAGAGAAATTAATCCAACATAAATTAATTCTCACAAGGAGACCAAACAAGCCTAGTAGACACCTTAGTACAAAACAAAACAAAACCAAAAAAAAAAAAAAACCAAACCTCCGAAACACACGAAAAACCTTTACTAGCCAGAAAAAGATGGCTGCCAAAGACAACTCTAAGAATACAAACTTATCTGCAAAATCTTATGAAGAAGGATGATGGATGAATATGATTAGTATCATTTCATAAAGCAGAGAGAAGCAGTGGAAGTTAAAACCAGTTCAAAGAATTCTTGGTAAGATAGTTCTACATCATGCCACATATACTCTGCCCCTGGGATCCCTGGCTCTGGTATATAAGCTTCTGCTCTATATTGCCAAGAACCAGGCCTTCATAGTACTTTTTGGCCCATGCCACTTTTCAAGTACCCTTCCCTTCCTTATTTGACTCCTTTATGTACATTATCTTTTCCTATTAGAATGTATGTTTTTTGAGGTGAGGGACTATCTTATTTAATTGTATTTGTATCCTCATTACTTAGTTTGGTAGATATGTGCATTAGGTATGCTGAACTGCTTTTTATTTCTCTCTTAACCTTTTATTGAGCCAAATGATGGTTCATTGAATGGAAAAGGGATGTATTTTGATAAGAAGGTGATTTAAAAACAAAATACATCAATACCCTTAATTTTAAGTGATAGGAAAGCAATAGAAAGGAGGATCCCCTGAAAAAAGATCTCTCGGTCTCTCCTTCTCTGTGACTGTCTCTGTGACTCTGTGTCTCTGTGTCTCTGTCTCTGTCTTTCTCTGTCTCTTGTTCTGTCTGTCTCTTCTTTGTCTCTCTTCCTCTCCCTCTCCCTTTCCATCTTATGGTACCTGGCATATAATAAGCTCATTAAATATTTTATCTATGTATCTCTATATCTATATATAAATAGAAGGATAGAGAAATAGAAATGTAAATATATCAATATATCAATTCTTTATTGTTGTTTAATTGTTTTCAATCATGTCCAACTCTTAATGTTCCCATTTAGGGTTTTCTTGGCAAAGACACTGGAATGGCTTGTCATTTCCTTCTCTATCTCATTTAACAGATGAGGAAAGTGAGTCAAACAGGATTAAGTGACTTGCTTAGGGTCACACAGCAAGTATTAAATGTCTGAGGCAAAATTTGAACTCAGGAAAATGAGCCTTTCTAACTCTAGGCCCAGCATTCTATCCATTTATCAACTAGCTGCCCCTATGTCAATGCTTACAAATATCAAATTAAATTTTGGAATATTTATATACAAAACAGCAAAATTCTTTGTTCTTGTGATATTTCTACCACTTTGAGTTTTTCATTAAATAATTTTATTTTTCTTCAGTTAATAGAAATAGTAATTAAAATTTTGGAGACAGAAAACACTTTGGTATTGTTAAAAGGCAGGACAAATATTTGTCTCTTATTCCTTAGACTCCCTCTTTGGATCTGGCATACACAAAGTACAAGCAATCAACAAAGCTCAGAAAGGGGCCGGAATTCATAGCAAATAAAAAGCTGCTTAGAAAATACACTCTGGCCGCTTGTTGGTGGAATAATTCAATGGATTCACAAACAGTCATAGCTGACACTACCAAAAGCATATATCTGTCACATAGGCTGCGGAAATTCTCATAGGGCTCTGATATCTATGGCAATCTGGAAAACAATCTTCATTCAGCCTCCAGTGGGAAATGATATGAAGAATAGGAGTTCTTGTTACTGGAAAGGAGATGGGGATTTAAGGGCAGTCTTCAACACATCTCTCTACCAGAGTGATGTCTGTGTGGGATGAGCCACTTTCTGTCTAACTTCACCTCATTTTTCCTACTACTGATGCTGCTTTCTACAGCTCAACTAAACATTGCATGTACTAGAGTAGAAAGAACTAGAGACTGGAGCTTTGATTCCTGGTTTTGGATACAATATCTTTAGTCACTGTGCATGTGGGGTTCAAATTGTTTTGAAAAATATCATGAGTTACATTTATTAATGAGGTTGGTCTGTAATTCTCCTTCCTCATATTATCATTCTTTCATTTAAGTTTTAGGATTGTTTTGTTTCATAAAAAGAGTTCAGTAGAGTGCTTTTTGTACTAGAGAAATTTTTTGAGAAAAATTTGTGTAATATAGGTATTATTTTTTCCTTACAAATTTGATAGAAGTATCTTGTAAATCCATCTGGATGAGGAATTCCTCCACCTTCTTAGGTAGCTCTTTTCATCTAGTTATATTTCCTTTTATTGACATTAGATTATTTAATGTCTCAAATTGGTGTTCTAATAATTTAGATAATTTATATTTTTGTAGACAGTTCATTCTTTAGAATTCTTGGTTTTGGTAGCATATAAGTGTGTTCATTAGTCTCTGATAATTCTTTGCTGCTGTTGTGATAGAGTATTGTTCATTATTTAATTTTGCTAATTTGATTTTGTACCTTATTATTTTGAAATGCTATAGCTAAAAGTTCATCTTTTTGTTCATCTTGTCAATGAACCAACAGTTCTTTATAATTTTCTTATCAGTTAAATACTCTTTGGTTTTCAATTTATCTATTTCTCCTTAAGTTTTCAACATGTCCTTTTACATACTTATTTTGGGTTTATTTGTTGACTTTTAAAAATTTTGACTATATGTTCAGTTCATCAGTTCTTTCTCTTTTATTTCCTTTTTAAAAAATTTATTTTGTTTCAAATTCTCTCCCTTCCCCCACCCATTAAGAAGCTAAGAAATAAAATATTCATTACACATATGAAATCATGCAAGACATGTTTTAATATTAGCCATGTTCCAAAAAGAAAAAGAAAGCAAAAAAAGTTTGTTTCAATCTGTACTGAGCCCATCATTTATCTATCTGGAAGTAGAGCATTTTTTTTTTATCCTGAGTACTTTAGAATTGTGGAAGGTAATTGTATTGATCAGAGTTACTAAGTTTTTCACATTTGATTATCTTTACAATACTGTTGTTACTATGTTAATTGTTTTGATTTTACTCATTTCATTTTGCAACAGTTCATAAGTCTTTCCAGGTTTTTCTAAAGTCATCCCATTCCTCATGATTCAAAATATGCATTGAGGTCCATATTGCATATGCAAAACATGAATATGGTACAAAAATGGTGCACTGAGGTTTTTGTGTCCTAATACATGGTTGACTTTTGTTAATGTACCATGAATAGCCAAAAGTAGGTATGCTGCTTTCTATTCCCATTTGTTAATTTCCATAGAGCTATCAAAACAAAGGCCTCATTTCTCAATTATATAGAGAACTGAATAAAATTTATAAAAATATAAGTAATTTCTCAATTGATAAATGGTAAAAGGATAGAAACAGGCAGTTTTCAGACAAAGAAATCAAAGATATCTATAATCATATCTAACCTTTAAAAAATCTATTCATTTCCTTAACTTCTTTCTTGTTTATGATTAGATCTAATTAGGTCTGAGAGAGGTAAATTGAGGTTCCTCATTATTATTCTTTTACTTTCTATTTCTTCCTTTGATTCACTTAATTTTTTCTTCAGGAAGTTTGATGCTGGGGGCAGCTAGGTGGCAGTGGATAAAGCACCAGCCCTGTAGTCAGGAAGACCTGAGTTTAAATCTGGCCTCAGACACCTGACACTTACTAGCTGTGTGACCCTGGGCAAGTCACTTAACCCTCACTGTCCCACCAAATAAAACATTTAATGTTATTCCATTTGATGCACATTTTTTTCAGTATTGAAATAAATTCATTGTCTCTGGTATCATTTAGCAAAATGTAGTTTCCCTAATTATCTCTGTTCATTAGGTCTATTTTAGTTTTTATTTTTTCTGAGATCATTATTCCTACTCCTGCCCTTTTTTACATCTGCTGAAGCATATTAGATTCTTTTCCAGCATCTTATGTTAACTTTGTTTTTTTCTGTTTCTAATAAATAGCAAATTATTGGATTCTGCTTTCTAATCCATTCTGCTACCCTCTTCCATTTGATGAGTGAATTTATTCTACTGGTATACATTGTTATGATTGTTCTGTATTTCTCTCCATCCTATTCTATTATATTTATCCTTCTCTTTTTTACCCTGCCCCGATTCAAGAGTCTGTTTTGCTTTTGAATATTGCCTTTATTTATCTATAATTTATCCTTTGTTTCATTTATATGAAATAATTTCCCCCGTTCTTCCTCTCCCTTCTCCCTTCTCCTATCAAATTCCTTTTTCCCACCCTTCTATTCTTCTTTTGAGATAGTAGACCAACATAGTAGATGCATAGCTATGCCTTCTATGTAGACTCCCTCTAACTGCCCTAGTAATGATAAAGTTCTTAGGCATTGCATGTATCATCTTCCCCTTTAGGCATGTAAACAATTGAACCTTGCATTTTATTGTGAAACTGACATTTTATAGGAAGGCAGTGAATGAATCCTTTGATGCATGGTTTGTCACACTCCTTCACTATTAAAGAGATAGCAATCAAAAGGTGAGCCTGAACCTAAAAAAGTATTTCATTTAAACTAACAAAATTGAGGGGGGTGGGTGGATAGATATAATTCTATCTCAGTACCCCCTCTTTCTGAGGAGAGCAGAGTGGTAGTCTCTGGGCCCAATTTCCTGTTCCCCTCCTGGAAGGAATCAAAGCATTCTTTGGTAAACGGTGAGGAGAAGGGACTCTAGATCTCTTCAGGCCTCCCTGAGAGTCATATCTAGACAAACTCATGTGAACACACATAACATATGTGGTCAAAATATACACATACATATATGTACTCTTACATATTCCTTCCATACCTTTTCCTTAAAATGATTTCTTTACCATGTTCTTTTCATTCCTTTGCTTCTCTTATATATATATATATGTGTGTGTGTGTGTGTGTGTGTGTGTGTGTGTGTATGTTGTTGTTTTTATGGGGCAATGAGGGTTAAGTGACTTGCCCAGGGTCACACAGCTAGTAAGTGTCAAGTGTCTGAGGCTGGATTTGAACTCAGGTTCTCCTGAATCCAGGGCCAGTGCTTTATCCACTGTGCCACCTAGATGCCCCTGTTTCTATATATTCTTGACTTTTATTCTCTGAATCATGATTTATATTCATGTTTATTTCTTTTTTATTCTCTTTGTGTACCCTATATAGTTAAAGCTTCTGAATTATTAGATTTTAGTTAACTTGTCTCATCAGTTTCATTGTTATTAACTTTGCAGATTTGGCCCTACATTAGTGTCCATAGAATATAGTCACTAGAAATTAGATCCCCATTACAGAAACTGGATAAACTTGCTTCAAAGAGATGTCCAATCTTGTTCATCCTCTGAAGTTTTCTAGTGAAAATGTCCTAGACTACTACTTCAAACTTCAGATATTATTCATTCTTTTCTTTGTTCCCAATTCATGTCCTAACAGTGTTCATAAAAGAGATAAAACTGACGAGTAGGAAGGGTTGCTGGATACTCTTTTTTTTAATGCACTTGTTAGAGAAACAACTCAGAGAGATCAAAAGTTAAAAGCCATTTCAGCCAAAACAAAGCAGCACTAATTCACTGCTTGATAAAATTCTACCAGACAGAAATGCTAATGAAATTATTTTCAATCCTTTCCTTCTTGATAATGTTTAAACTCTGCAGAAGGGTTTCCCAGGAATATAGTATTATCTATATGTGTATATCTATGTATATCTCCCATATAAATACCGTGTGTATGTGTGTGGATGTTCCTTGGACAAACGTGACAGATTAAATTATGTAAAATAGGTCCAGAGAAGAAAACCCTCTTGTCCCTACTCCAATAGTCAGTTAATCAAAAAACATTTCTTAGGCATTTATTATGTGCCCAGCACTAGGCTAAGTGAGGGATTTATGAAGAAAGTTAAAAACACCTTCTGTTCTTAAGGAATTTATATTCTAATAAGGAATAAAACATGTAAATAATAAACATGATATATACAGAGTAAGTGGAAGGTAATCTTAGATGTTGGACATTTGTGGAGCTCAGCAAATTCCAAAACTCTTCTCAATGACCCACACAGATTAAATATCATTTCCCATCTTGAGTGCTGAGCTAAAGTAATTGCCAGCCCTAAGTTCTTTTTTTTTTACCAACCTATCCTTATTCTACAACAATAATGATGATAATATTTTATATAGTATTCTATTACAAGTCATTTTGCATATGTCATCATATCAAATTCCCACAACACAACTGGGAGAGCAGCATCCACATATAATTATCTCCATAAGAAAATGAGGATTTATACACACACACACACACACACACACACACACACACACACTTAACAGTTTCCTTTTAGAGAGAAAAATAAAGGAATATGCAGAGATGATTTCATCATACAAACACAGCCAAGAAGAAAAGTCATTTCATAGAATATAGTCATCTTGTATTGATTAGTGTTTGCTGCAAGACCACCATGAATAAAATTGCAGCTAATGTACCAATGTATGTTGTAGGTGGAATAAGTCTCCAAAGAATTGAATAACACCTCCAAATTAAATAAATATATATTTAATATTCAATGTCTTTAAGCCAAAGTTGGACATGGGAGACAACAGAAAAATGTTTAAAAATTATGATTCCAACTCAAGAATCAAATAGTTGAAAGGTTCATAAGAAGCTTTATGTCCATATACCAAAAATATTTTCTGCAAGAACTGAGTTAGGAAATACTGGATATGGTCAGTGAGTTGCAAATAAAATCCCACACTAACCCAAATGAAATTGACTTCTTAATAGAATAGAAATAACTTGTGATTTAGAGCCATGTCTGAATCAGCACAGTCTGTCTACAATGAAAGCATCAATATGTTTGAGAAGAAATCAAAATCAATATCAAATTAGAATAAATATTAAAATGAGAAGCTCTATATTGCAATTAACAGATTTCCAACATGATCTATTGAAAATTATTGGTTCAGAAAAATTAGAAAAAAGCAATGGACAAGACATTGGCATCAGTTATCACCTTTCCTTATAGAAGTTCAATGATATAAAGAAATATTTGCTAAAAAGATACCAGAAAAAATAAGAAACCCCCCTCCATCATCAAATGTGACCTCCTTGCTGAGTGGAAAGATCACTCCAATACTTTCTTATTATAGATGTACTGATTTTCCTTGTGGAAAAAAAAATATGTAATAGAAGTTAGGTGTTTTCTCTTTTATGATCATATGTATTTCTTCTTTGATTAAGAATTCTCCATCTTGTTGTTTGTCCTTCATTCTTTTTTTTTTTTGTGGGGCAATGAGGGTTAAGTGACTTGCCAAGGGTCACACAGCTAGTCAGTGTCTGAGGTGAGATTTGAACTCAGGTCCTCCCAACTTCAAGACCAGTGCTCTATCCACTACACCACCCAGCTGCTCCAAGAATTCTCTATCTAACCATATAAATAAAAGATACTTCCTTCCACTTTTCTCTATTTTTAAATGGCATAACCTTTTGTGCTTAGGTCATTTCTTTTTAAAGTTTACTGTGGCATATGGTATGAGATATTAGCCTAAATCTATTTTCTGTCAAACTGCTTTCAAGAGAAAATCTCAGAAGTTCTAACCATAGTTAGTTGTGCTCTTCAGTATGTTGAACAATTGGATTTTGTATAATTTTATTTGGGTCTTGCTTATCTACTCTGTCCCAACGATTGACTTTTCTATTTTCTTTTTAAAAACACCATATAATTTTGATACTTACTGGTTCATAATATAAAGACCAGTAGTGATAAACATAATTGGTTCTTATTTTTTTAATTGTTTTCCTTGTGGCTCTAGAACTTTTGTTCCCCCAGATTAATTTTGTTATTATTTCACCTAGTTCTACAAAATAATCACGTGATCGCTTTTTTCATTAAATGTGTAAATTGAAGTAGTAGTTCCATTTGTTATAATGTCATGACCCAGTCACAAACTGATTTTTCTTGCCAATTATTTATCTTCTCTTATTTCTGTGGAGTGCATTGTAGCTGCTTTATAATCCCTGCAATTTACCCCCAAAGATTTATGCATTTGGTAGTGATTTTGAATATTATATCTCTAACTTTTTTGTAATAACAGGAAAGACATATAAGTTATGTGAGCTCCTTTATTGGATATATTATTTTAATTTGTTGATTCATTGAATCTTTTAGGTTCTCTAAGTAAAACATTTTATTTTCCACAAATAGAGAATTATGTTTCCTTTATACCTGTGCTCATTCATCCAGTTTCTTTTTCTTACCTAATTGTTCTTGCCAACATTTTTATCACGGTGACTAGTAATAATGGAAAGAGTGTACACCTTTGCTTTACCTCTGATTTTATTGAGAAAGCTTTTAATGTTTATCCATTGCAAATAATGCTAGAGTTTGCTTTTAGATAGCCAATACTTTTTTCATTACCCCACACTGCCCCCATTCAAAGTAAAATAAGTTAAACCAGTATTCCATATTATAGGGATTGTAAAATGTGTAGGTCAAATATACTGCAGGTATGGAAGACAACTTATAAAAATGTATGGGAACTGGAGATGGAATGTTTTGTATAGAGAATAGCAAGTTTCTGTATTTGGTTAGACTGAGGAGTTCATGTATTAAAAGCAACCAATCAATTAGCATTTATTAAGTACTTGCTATGTATCAGGCACTGTGCTAAGCTTGAGTAACGAACTCATATTTTAAGGAAATTGCTAACATGGATGACCATCTCCTTTTTGCCTTCTCTTCTCATTGCTGTCTTTTAGAGTTGAAAAGCTTTGGGATCAAAAGCTTATCTCTAAGTAGATGATAATGGAAGTAGAAAGGTCCTTTAAAATGCTATAAACTTTTCTCCAAATGAATTCATGGAAAGCACCATGTGTATGTCAAGTTCAATCAACAAATTACAGTCTTTTCTTCCATGTTTTTTCCCTCACCTGTGAAGAATGAAGTAAAATTAAATACAAATTTCCATGGAAAAAATGAGATGAAAAGAGAAGAGACTGATAGGTAGAATGAGATCAAATTCTATAGGAAAATGTCTGCATATGAAGTGCCTCATGTTCCAAGTAGTGTGCTAAGTGCTGGGTATACAAATCCAATCCCTTCTCTCAAGGAGCTTACATGTTACTAGGAGAATATTTCACATTAAGTGGCATTCTGTGTAAAGAAGAACTGATAAAGGAAATTTGGGAGAGGGCGATTTAGCAAGGGGAGTCAACTAAGGGGGAAAAACTAGACTGCTTCATATTCTTTACTGAAAGACAATTACACTGGTTGATGATGTAGCTTTCTGAGCGGTTAATGGGTATGGGGTCAGATTTCCTCATCTCTTGATAGCCTAAACAATATTTTATTCCACTGTTGACTTGGAGAATGGGCCCACTCCTTATTGAATGCCCAGTCTCTACACAAGTCATACTCATGGTCAGTTTCTCTACTTCTGCTCTACAATCTCTTATTTTCAGATTTGTTCCTTTCTGAGTCTATTTGTATCAAATTAAGAGTTTCTTGTCCGGGATATTACAGGATGCTATTGTACAACATTTATTCCTTCTTTTAATCTCGATTATTCTAGTGCATACAATAGGTAGCCCTAAAAATAAAGACACAAAAAATAAAAGCAATCAGAATTTGCACTATCCAAATGAGTGTTAATCCTTCAGTTAGCCATTTCTGGAAGCTGCACCTTTATTTAAAGGATGGTGATGCCCCAAATTTAATGGGGTTGCCCCTTTGGGGCCAGGCTTCACAGCCCATTCAAAGTCACAGGAAAAAGATGAGAATTATTACTTTGTGAAACCCCCCATCCTTTTTTGGAATACCCTCTCTAATATCCCCTCATCCCTGTATATGCTATTCCCTGACTTTATAATTCACTTAATGATGAATCACACTTGGTTCCAAATGACTCTAAGATGTTTCTACAAACAAATGCACTCTCAAAAGAAAAAACTTCACTATCACTGAGGATATCAGAAAGAAGGTCCTGGATCCACAGGTCTTTTGAAATGAGAAGACATTAAATTGTTCTGAATAGTGGCAGCATCATTGAAATAAGTGTATGTCTTCCTTTACTAGGTGAGCTAATTTTAAGTAGACTCATTGATTTGGATGGGTAAATTTTGGCATTTTTGCCTTTTAAAAAATAACATTTTGAGGGGCAACTAGGTGGCACAGTGGATAAAGTGCCGGCCCTGGATTCAGGAGGTCCTGAGTTCAAATCTGGCCTCAGACACTTGACACTTACTAGCTGTGTGACCTTGGGCAAGTCACTTAACCCTCATTGCCACCACAAAAAAAGAAAAAAATAACAGTTTAAAAAGTTATTATTATACACATCTGGACTTGTGATCTAATTATTATCAGAAACTCATAGGTGAGGAAATTTCCCTCTACAAATATAGATGCCAACTGTTTTGAAATTTATAATTAGAGAATTTCTTCAGGACAGAAATATAATAAATTACTTCCCATTGTGTTATTAATTGGTCAATTATATTTTAATACCTAGATATATAGATGGTAACCTCCTTGAAAACAGAGGCTGTATGTAGCCTTTACTATATGACCCAAATACCCAAAGTGGGAATGTGTATCTCATGGAGGTTAAATAAATACATACTTATAGATGCTAGATTATGTAATCCAATCCACATCAATTTGTGGCATGCAGATGTAAGGGAGTACTACTCTCATCATTATCAATTAATAATAAGTCTAAGAGTAGATAATAATAAAAAAATCTATGTATTATCCATATAGGTTATTCACATGCACATGAGTTTGTTTAGATATGGCTTGGAGGAAGACATGAATAGATAGCTTGCTATAGATAGCTCTCTTCCACCCTTTTCCAAGAGAAATGTTCATTCTTGCCAAGACGGGATCAGAATCAACTGTGATAGACTTAACTCTTCTCAGCAATATAATGGTCCAGGATAATTCCAAAGGACTCATGATGTGAAATGTTCTCCACATCCAGAAAAAGGAAGTGTGGAATCTGGATGCAGATTGAACCACACTGTTTCTACTTTTCTTGTTTTTATTTTTTATTTTCTTGAGATTTTTCTCTTTTGTTCTGATTCTTTTTTCATAGCATGACTAATGCAGAACTATGTTTAATGTAATTGTACATATATGACATATCAGATTGCTTCCTGTCTTAAGGAGAGGAGAGGAAGGTGAGGGAGGGAGAAACATTTGGAACTAGAAATATTATAGAAACAAATGTTGACAACTATCTCTGCATGTAACTAGAAAATAATAAAATGCTTTTATGATTTAAAAAAAATAAAATGAAAGGACTTGGAAAAAAAAGACAGGATCAGAAGACTAGGATCACAACTCTGGCCACTCTGCTATCCTCAATCCTGGGATACCAAGCTAGAATGATATCTATCTGCAATGTTAAATATTATTAGTCTAGGGAAATAAATTTTAATTTCAAGCCACTCTCCTAGTCAATATTCCTTAGCAGGAAAATAATGTTCCCCATCAGCTATATATAAAAGTTTGATCCACTTCCCACCAAATGGCAGCTACCCAAAGACCATAACACATAATGGGTAGTGAATAAATTCATTTATCCAAGTCAATAGCAAAGAGTAATCATTGAAGAAGTTATTCAGATTAGAATATACCAGGTAGTATATAGTGTGAATGAGCCAGATAGCTCAACAGAGAAAGAGAGAATTCCCTATCTTATCTAAAAGGAAAGTCTCCAAAGTTTCTCATGTGGCAAACTGGGAACAGGGATGCTATTTCCAGCTTGCCAAACTGGAATGTGGTAAGGCACAAAATGTTCCATGTATCAGTTTCTTCCTAGAATCCTTACCTCCATGGAACTCTCCCTAAAGAGATTCTGAAACCTTAAGGAACTGTTTCTTATACATATTGGCTTTTGGTGAGAATATTTTTCTCCAGGAATCTCTTCCTGAATTAAGCCATGAACCACATGTGTCTTCTTTTAAAGCAAGAAGATCAAAATCTCTCATCACAGGGTTGTTGTGATGATTCAATGAGATAATAATTGTAAAGCAGTTAACACAATACCTGACACACAGTAGGTGCTTTATGAATGTCTATTCCCTTTACCTTTCCTTTTCCTTCCTTTTTCAAATTCTCAACAACTGCACCCCTCACATAGGCACAGAGCATCAGTAATCATTTTTTCCACCAATGAGGAAAGTCTTGTAAATGCTAGGTTTGAGCTCTGGGTTATATTCATATGTAGTCATCCATGAGCAAACAATACAGACCACTCTGCATTTGTATTCCATACTACCAACCAAAGATGACTACTGCCATAGAAATAATGACATCATGATGAAAACATCCCAGTTCTTGAGTTTTCCCTTTAGGAGAAATTAAAATTGGACATGATATATAAATATCTGAAGAACCCTGTTATTTACACTTTGTTACTCATATCTCCAAAATCCACTCCTAGACACACAACCCTCCTCCAATTAGGGTTAAAGAATGTTAATATCTGAAGGGAAATGGTCTATTTAAATTTCTTCATTTTATGGATGAGGAAAATGAGGTCAGAATTGCTGTCTTCACATTCCTACTTGTCCTTTCCAATTAAGTGTGGTTCTTCAGTCACGTCCAACTCTTCATGACCTTCTGGACCAAACTGTCCTTGGAGTTTTCTTGGCAAAGATATTGACATGGTTTGCTATTTCCTTATCTAGTGGATTAAGGCAAATTTAGGTTAAGTGACTTGCCCAGGGTCACACAGTTACTAAGTGTCAGAGGACAGATTTGAGCTCAAATCTTCCCAAATCCAGGCCAATTGCTCTATCGACGGAGCCACCTGGTCACCTTCCAATTAAATGTAGTAGTTGCTAAATGGAAAGCAAATACTACAATCCTCCCAGATCCAAGTTTTTACTTCCTTGGGAGTTTCATGCTTTTTATGATCAGCATATGTATCTAACACCTACAAATGATTTCATTAAACTTCCTTTACTTTACATAAGCTCCTTGATGATTCTCCCTTATTGAGTTCATCTTTCCATCCATATCTCTGCCCAGGAATCTTCCACTGAATAATTCCAGTCATAATGCTTTCTACTAGGTATATATGTTTTCACTAGCTTTAGACTCTCCCTATTTTTCTACAACACTCCTATGTCACCTTTCTCTCCATATAGGCCCATCCTCTATCAGCAGTTTAAATTCTCTTGGTACTCAAGGATTGGTTGATGAGATTCTAGGTTTAATCGGTCAGGTATGATGCTCTTGTTCTTCATCAGTTGACTCCAAGCTGCTATTGACCCAGCAATTGTGCTGTTAAAAAAACAAAACAAAACAAAACAAAAAACATAAAAAGTGAGGAAAATACAACTAATAGGCAGCAGCTCACACCTGTTATTAAACTAAAGCAGAAAAAATGTTTAAAGTGGGGGTAGCTAGATGGCACAGTGGATAAAGTACAAGCCCTGGATTCAGGAGTACCTGAGTTCAAATCTAGCCTCAGACACTTGGCACTTACTAGCTGTGTGACCCTGGGCAAGTCACTTAACCCCCATTGCCCCACAAAAACAAACAAACAAAAAATGTTTAAAGTGGTGACATATGCTATTCCCCCTCATGGCCTTATTCTGGTGTGGCTTTAATATACTATCTCCCAAGCTATTTTGTGCAGGGGGAAAGCAAACAGCAGAAAGGATTGTGGGTTGGTCTGCTAATAGAAACTAGAATATCACTAAGAAATACTATAACAATTAATTTCATTATCTCTCAACTATTCCCATTATAAGAATTTAGATGAGGTTAAGCAATTGGCCAAGGCGAATACAGTTAAGCCAAGTGTGGCTTTTGATGCAAACATCCCAGTTCTTACATTCCCAGATTAGGAGAAAGTAAAATTGGACATGATATATAAAAATCTTTTTAAAAAACTGCTATTTACAGTTAGCTCCTGATATCTCCAAAATGTAAATGATAGCATTCTATGAATGGGAAAAATCTGTGAGCTGCTAGACTAAGGATAGGATTTTGGCCTCCTCACTCGGGCATTCATTCTGTGCCAAGACTCAGAAAGTGGAGAAGCAGAGCTACAAATATAATTAGGTTTTCGGAATAGGAATCCCTGCTCCAAACCAAGAGAAAAATATCCCTGGCAGAATCTGAGCTCAGACCCAGGCTTCTGATAAAGGAATTAGCATTTTCATGAACAGAGCAAAACCCAGACCTGAGAACAACAGAAAAAACCAACAATGTTACTAAATAGAAATTCATGTCACCTTCACAGGAAGGAAATGTGTAGCTGACTGTTGCTTAAACCTCAGCCTCTTTAGGAATACTAGCACATACAAAGGCCACTGTCTTTAGCAGCAACATCTGAATTGTGAAGAGAATTCTAAGTCAACTGAGCACACTTCACTGAATTTCAGCATTGGAAGGAATTTCAGAGTTCTAGCATATCAGAAAATGCAATTCTGGAAAATGTCCCTGGCAATTGTTATCAGGCTTTAAAAAAAAAAAATATGTATCTTTTGTGAGCACCCCACTACCTACTGAGTCTGTCCATTCCACTTTCCAGTAAGTATTATTGTTAGGAACATTTTCTTTACCTCAAACCCAAATTTGTCTCTTTGCTACTTCTATTCATTGCTCTTGCTTCTTTTCTTTTCCTATTAATTTAGTTCAGTCCTGGGGGGAAAAAAAAGAAAGAAAGAAAAAGACTTTAGAAAGTAATGCTTGCCTATGTCACCTGGCATGATACAAATATAGTTTGGCATTTTGGATAATTGAAGACTAAGGAAAGCTGGCCTATCACAAATCTAGGTCATTTGCCTAGCATAGTATTTTATAAGGTGTTATGTCATATTATCCCTGAATAAAGAGGAAAGAGGAGAAGGCCAGTGTCCACAAATAATAATTCAATGCACAATTATGCCTCTAATCATTTAGGTCACAGTTCAAATGTAGGTAATTATGTGGTACTCAAGCACTTGGTGACCCCTTAACCACTCCCACTACTTAGGTTAAAATTCAATCCACAATTCAAAATGTATTAAACTTGCAATGTGCAAGATACTGTGTTAGGGACTGGAGATTTAAAAAAAAAGAAAAGAAAAGAAAAGAAGACAAAAACAACACAGAACAGCCCTTGTCCTTGGAATGCTTTCATTCTGTTCTGCTGGGAACAAGAAAATAGTCACTTAAGCTAAAACATAAGGGTTCTAAAGTACATATAAGCATTTCTAATTCAGTGTAATCAAATTCAACATTTAAGTGCCAACTATGAGCCAGACATTGTTACTATGTGAGGTGACTAGGGTAAAAAATAAAAATGAATGAAAGAAACAAACATTTATTAAGCATCTACTATGTACCAAGAACTGTGCTGTGAGCTTTACATATATTATCTCCTTTGATCCTCACAACAACTCTGGGAGGTACATGTTGTAATTAACCCTTTTTGCAGTTGAGGAAAGTAAGACAGGAAGAAGTTCTATGATGTACTCAGGGTCACACAGCTAGTAAGTGTTTGAAGCAGAATTTGAATGCTGGTCTTCCTGACTCCAGCCTCAGGGCTATATCAAAGGTGCTATCTAGCTGCCTCTGATAAAACTAAATGAAAAGAGTCCTGGAGCTTACATTTTACCAGTAAGGGATATAACATGTATAAAAGTAAATGCAAAATATCTACAAGGCAATACTAAGTAATTCCAAGGGAAGTACAATGCTAATATTAGCATCTGAGCTGTGCTTTGAAGAAGGCTAGGGATTCTACAAGGAGAAGGTGAGGAGGAAGGGTCTTCCAGACAGGGGATAGACTTTTGATCTCTGTGTTTTCTCTCCTATCTCCTTACCTATGCACTGACTATTCATCAATTCATCACTCCCAGAATGCACTCCTTCCTCATCTTTACCATGTAGAATCCCTAATTTCCTTCCTCAATACAAGCATTACCTTCTACATGAAGCCCTTGTCTATCCCCTTAGCTATTAGTACCTTCTTACCCCCAAATGCATTTTTTGTATGTGTTTATGTAACTCTCTGCCATTACGTTTGGCTCTAGTCTCATGATGCTTGGTCCAAGTTCAGAGCAAGGCTATGTTTGAAATTATTTTTATGAAATGCCCTGTGATTATGTCCCTAGCTGGAAAGAAAAAGCAAAACAAAATAAAATACTTTAATGATAGGCTGAGGTGGGGAGGCATTCAGATTCCAGACCTGTATAAGAAAAGGTCCCTCTGTATTCTCCCAGAGTTTTTCCAGAACTCATTCAGGGAACATACGGATATCATGAAATGTAAGGACAAGGTAAACCACAAGTGTTTATGAGAGATAAATCCTTTTTTCTTGGGGGGGTGGGGTGGGTGGGGAGGGTAATGAGGGTTAAGTGACTTGCCCAGGGTCACACAGCTAGTAAGTGTCAGGTGTCTGAGGCTAGATTTGAACTCAGGTCCTCCTGAATCCAGAGCCAGTGCTTTATCCATTGAGCCACCCAGCTGCCCTGAGAGATAAATCTTTAACAGAATTCATTTTTTAATAGAGTTTTTTTTAGACACAATTAGAAATGGGTACCCGTTATGTCTGTTTGTGAAGTAAGGGTAGGGTGTACACATATATACACACTATATGTATGTATACATAATATGTGTGTATATATTTATATATGTAAATATAGTCTTTCTCAATAGAATCCTCAACTGTTGTTCCTGACACAGAACAGAGTACATGAAACTCATACATGGGTGGGGGTTGGGGCGAGTTACAAATTGCCCACAAGTAACAGCAGTCCAGACTTAATTTCTTTCAAAAATTTTAATATTAAATGAAATTAATTTTTTAGACTAAATTTCAAGAAAACATACATGCAGCTAACCTCAGCAAACTGAAAGATTTGGAGCTGCAGAGGCAGTAGGCAACAACACAGGGGAACTGTGCATCTCAAGCTACCTCTGGCAGTGAGATTTCTTAAACTGGAAATATCTTGGTTTATTCATCACATCTTGTACACACTCATATATGGATGGATGTGAGCTTGCATATGTGTGTATGTGCATATAAATATATGTATGTATGCACATGTATGTGTTATGGACCTGGGGTACCTCCAACGTTTTCTGGGCGAAATCGAGGAACCTTCTCCTTGAGAAACTAAACCAAAGGACAGACACACCTGAAGAGATAAGTAGCACAGGATCTGGACTGTTAGCTTCAGGACCACCACCCTTAATTCCAGTCTCCCCCATGCCTCTGGGAGATAAGATTAAGTGTGGCTGCTGCCTTTGTGGCATGAGGGGGACAGTGATGGCTTGAGAGGTCTGAGCTGCCTCTCACCAAACTTCCCCCAGCCACCACTAGTGGGGGATGGTCCTCTCCCAATAGGAGAACTTTCCACAGTCAGATGATCACCCCATCTGACCACCATGGGTCCTCTATAAAAGTATCTGCCTGTCTCCTTCTCCAGGAGATAAGTATCTCAGAGAGCCATGCCTTGGTGCCATACCTTTTCCCAATGAGAAGTCCAAGAACTTCTCTCTTGGTTTCCTTTCCCTCGCACCTAAATAAAATATTATTTTATTCTAAATGGATTTGTGTGCAAGAGGGTGTAGTTCTTTAAAGAAGAATTCCTAAGAACCCCTACATCAAGCCCCCATCAATTTCCCCCATAACATATGCATATATACATATATTTTTTAAATCTCCATGTTCCTCCCATCAGAACCATACCTGAGCCATCTCAGTTTGAAGAAAATATAGTCTATTTATAAATGTATACATATGTAAATGAAATATATTTTATTTTAATGGAATATATTTTCTTCAAACTGGGATGACTCAGGTACAGTCCTGAAGGGAAGAACATAGATCCATAGGCCTTTCTTAGTCATTCTTCCAATTGACATGATTTTATAATATAATTTTATTTTTAAATGTCACATAAAATAAATCAATGGAACTTCTTTTTTTTCCCTATGCCTAGAATGATTTGTTTTGTTTTAGAGAGGAACAGCTTTTCAAGAGGTCACAGAAAATGTCAATGAAATATGCAATATTCTTCCCAGCTGGAGGGCTTTAACTTCTTTACTCAGGAAATAAAAAAAAACATAGGACTGGATACTGGGGATTTCCAGGTCCAAGCCTGGTCATATAGCCTTGATCAACATATTTGCTTTCTCTGGGAACTTAGCTCTAATCAGCACACTATTCCTGGCATCAGAAAGAAGTCAGTAAAGAGATTTATTTGTTCTTTGCTTTATATCTCTTAAACAAAAGAACCAAAATGATCTGAACTATATTCAAAAGCTACTGGCGCCTCACCCCTTGACACCTGCATCTTCACCTCTCACCACACAGAGAGCTCAGCATTCCAACTATAAGCATTGCTCAGAAGGAACAAAGAACTCAGAAGAAAGTGCAAATGAGCCAAAGGGAGTGAGTCTGGAGACAGCCTGGCAGGTAGGTGGATCAGGGCAGAGAAAAGCTATTTGATGTTTCTATTAGCTCTAAACCCAAGGAAATGGAATAAGAAAGGAAACCATGTGAGAGGATTCTTTGAAGAAGGTCATTTTGCTAATGCTAATAATAGCTACCATACACATTTAAGGGGCAAAAAAATAGTCACAGAGATTGGAGATGTAGTAGGCTGGGGCTCTGAACAGCTTGGTGATGGTTTGAAGACTCCAGGCTAGAATGGCAGGACCATGGTCAACGGCCATACCCATCAGCAATGACTGGGGTGGGGGGGGGGGGCGGATTCAAAATCCTACCTGCAAATGGGAAGGAATGGAAGTCTGAGAACTGCAAGCATGTTAAATTTCCTCAGGCAAAAGGGAAAGAATGTAAATGGTGGCCCCTTCCTAAGGGCATTTTAAGGGGCTAGGGGAGTCAGTGAAGGGGGAAGATTGTCAGAAGCCATGATCTATGAAGTTTCTGCAGCTACTAAAATTCTCTCCCCCAAACCCATTTCCTGAAGCTCACTTATCAGCATCCCTGATCCTTCTACCCTCTTTATTTTATAATTTATTACCCTGTCAGCAAACATACAAAGATGATCCCCTAGTTAAGTTAGGCCTCAGTTGAAGAGCAAAAATGTGTCTCATCACACACACACATGCTGACTAGACCATCTATTCCCACTATTCCCAAATAATTAAGCATAGGACTCCTGGATCCATTTTTCCAGTTCTTATCTTCCTCTTGGTCCCCAAGGTTCTCACATTAGGTTAATAATATCATAAGCCAAGAGCTAGAAGGGACCTCAGAGGTCATCTAATACAATCCTCTCCTTCTACAAATGAGAAAACTGAGGTCCAAGGAGGTTAAGTGAGTAATCCAAGTTCATAAATATAATTGACAGGATTTGAACCCATATATTTTGACTTCAGAGTCAGTGAACTCCATACTACACCATGATATCATCATTATTAATTGCCTGGGGAATGTCTTTCCAAATTTTCCTTCAGATTCAATATGTCCAAATCATAATCATCTCTGCCCCTCACCCTAAACCTCATCCTTTCCTCAAAATTCCCCTATTTCTGTGTTTTGTTTTGTTTTGTTTTTTCCAGGGCAATGAGTGTTAAGTGACTTGCCCAGGGTCACACAGCTAGTAAGTGTAAAGTGTCTGAGGCCGGATTTGAACTCAGGTACTCCTGAATCCAGGGCTGGTGCTTTATCTACTATGTCATCTAGCCGCCCCCCCCCCCATTTCTGTTGAGGGTACCACTTTCCTTCCAGTATCCCTCTGTAAAGAATTACACTCTTGCACACAGTCCAATTAGAATTAAAATGGTCCTTTATTAGGTGCTAGAGAAAGTGACAGAGAGAGGTCAAAGATTTAGCCTCAAGGGGAGGAGATAGCTTAGAAACATTCTCCTCCCAGAGCAGAAGGAAGGCAAAACTTTTTATAGAGGATAGATGGGGTGACCTGACAGTGGAAAGTTCCTTTTAGGGATGGGGTGGGGAAAGATTCCTGAGAGTCAGGGGGATTTTTCTTTTGAAATGATTGTCCTGACCTTTGGAGTTATCTCAGTCTCCTAGCTCAGGTAATAGCCACACCTAGTTGACTTTGCTGCTATAGAATTTTATCTCCCCTTGTCTGTCTTGATATCTAGTTGGCCAAGATAAACTTTAATAGTCCCATAATTCCTAGATATTTCTGTCCCCTTATTTGGTCACCTTTGGTTTTGCTTCTCAAAGGAAAAACTTCTGAGTTATCCTAATGTCCTCATTTATCCTAATATCCTAATTTAGTACCATGTCACAATCAATAGCTAAATCCTACAAGTTCTATCTATACAACATCTCATATCCATCTCCTTTCTCTCTAGCCTTACAACCACCACCTCAGTTCATTCCTTAATCACCTTGGATTATAACAGTAGTTTGCCCTGCATCTAGTCTCTTCCCTCTCCATCCCACTGTCCTCACAGTTGCCAAAACCATCTTCCTAAGGCATTGATCTGAACAGGTGACTCCACTCCTCTCCAAAATCTGCAATGGTTCCTCCTAACTGGGATAAAATACAAATTCCTCCACCAGCTACTTAATGCTCTCCTTAATTTTAATTACATATAGATATAGCTATAGCTATGTAAACATTTATGTTGTGGGAGAAACTTGCAACCTGGCTCAGGGGGGCTAACTCACCCAAATAAGTGGAGGCTCATAGCAAATCTTGTAAAATAAAAAGATTTATTAGAAGAGAGGAATATATGGCCTAGAGACAGAGCTACTATGGAGACTGTCTCCCTAAGAAAAGAGCTGATTTCTTTATATGTTTACAAACAAAGCTGAGTGAGGAAGTTACAAAACAACTGGGAGGGGATGCTTACAGTTTGAATAAAGAACATACAATGGGCCCATGTCTCAAACTATGGAACTTGAATATCATCTTTTGTTCCTTTTTGTTTACACCATACCAGGGTCTTTGTGCTCTGCCACACATCATTACTGTTTTTCACTTCTGGACGTTTGAGTTTTAATGGCTAAAATTTAAGGATTTCTTATGGGTTGGGGTCTCTTAAGTTTCTTAGGGTCCTGTAACCCACTACAGCTACTACACTATATTTATGTGTGTATGTATATGTATATGCATGTGTGTATATGTGTCTGTGTATGTACACATGTGTATACACATGTATGTGTGTATACATACATACACCTCAAATCATTCACCAGTGTTCTTATCTAATATCTCTACCTGAATGCACTGTCAGAACCTCCCACTCAGCATAGGGAAAGTGGAATTCATTTTTCCCAAAATACTAAAATGGCAGCACCATCTTCTGAATTACCCAAGCTGAGGACCTTAGATTCATGTTTGACTATTCCCTCTCTCCCTCAACTTCTCTCTGATCTGTCTCTCTTGTCACAAAAGGAGAAATTGATGTAGGGGGTGGGTTTAATTGATCAACTTGATCATGAGGCATCCCAAAGAATTACAAAGCTCAGTGACTCAGTTTCCCAAGTTTTATTTCAATAGTGTGAGTGACCACAGGGAGGGCACCATGGAGATAGGTGTCTCAAATGGGGGAAGAAAGATGGTTATGTTTATAGCAAAAAAGAAATTAATTATCTCATTATCATAATCTCGACGTTAGGGAGGTACAGGGGAGAGTTTATCCTAATTTGGAGTTCCTGGGGGCTTAAGCCAACCCCTGAGGCCAGTACCTTTTTCCTTAGAGGTGTGTTTTTGGAGTTTACATGTCATAAGGTGAACGAACTTAAGGACAAATTTGGTCTTTTCTGTGCATGTTCCTAAAGACATGCTTAAACGTGTCAATCTCAGAGGGTCTCTGTGTTTATAGTGTCTCTTTACTTAAGATCTGGTTTCTAGTTGTCCTGTCATCTAGGAATATTAATGGCTACTAATGATCAATGGTCCCTAGTTACTGTCTTTGTTGATAGTAAGGGTTGATAGGGACTCAACCCTCTTAGTTACACAAACCTTTTAACACAAACCTGTTTCTCTGTTAACCCTTTTAGGTACTATTCCTAGCTACTATTGATAGGTTATCTGTTAACCCTTTTATCCACCTCCATGACTTAGAAGTACTGGACTCCAAATCATCATTTTACAGATAAGAAAACAGAGGCACAGAGAGATTGTGTCTTAGGATCACCAAGCAAGTAAGTGGTTGAGCTGGAATCTGAAACTAAGTTTTTTTGACTCCAACCATGGTATCCTATCTACTACACAAAACCTGAGTTCAAATCCTGAATAAGTCACTTAATTTCTGTCAGCCTTAGTTTTCTTACCTACAAAAAGAAAATAATAGCACCCACTCCAAAGGGTTATTGTGATGATTAAATAAAATAATATATTTAATTTACAAAACTCTAAAGCATTATATAAATGGTAGCTATTTTAAGTCCCCATTTCTCTTGACCTACATGCTGCTCTTAACCATTTGTACCACCCCATTATACTGAATACTCTTTACTTTGACTTCAGAGAAATCCTACTTTTCTGAAGTCTAACCGATGTGGCATAGAATTTGGGGTGAGTCATCCCCAAAAAATTACAAGTTTTATTGCAATACTGTTGGTGACCACAGGGAGAAAACCAGAATGGTGGAAAGGTATCTCTCAAATAAGGAAAGGAAAGACAGTTATATTTATAGTATGGATAAATTGATTATCAGTCTCATTACAATCCACCTTGGGGAGGTACAGGGGAGGGCCTGTCCTCATTATAATATTCTCCACCTAGGGGTTTTACAGGGTAGGGCTTATCCTAATTTGGAGTTCCTGGGGTCCTAAGCCAGGTATCTTTTTGTATGGAGGTGTGTTTTGGGGGTTTGCATATCATAAAGTGAATCTGGGACAAATTTGGCCTTTTCTGAACATCGCTTTCTGATTCCCATGGCTAATTTCAAAATAGCTCCATTTTTCATTAGAATTTCTATACCCTTATCATTTCCTTTATTGTAGTCAGGTCTCCTTGGCCTAGGTCCCTCTGTTCCCGTTATGGGTACTGATCACTGTGGGTACAATAACCTAGCATAAGTTATCCATTAACTGGGGTCTAACTCCCTTTTAGAGTTAATATCTGAATTAGAGCTTGGATCTTAGGTTTTTCTATTAACCCCTTTTTGCCTCCTACAGCATAACTACTCTTCCTCTGTCTTGTTTACTTGCCCATTATCCTCTTTCTGGCCCCTTATCATGGAGTCTTCCTCAATGATCTGTCCTTGTACCCTTTGTCTTTTACAGCTAGCTACCAAGCTATTCTCTCCCTTGTCAGTCTCATTCATTTGCACAGTCTAAATAGGTGACTTAAAAATATATGCCTCTAGCAGGCAGCTAGGTGGCAGTGGATAAAGCACAGGCCCTGGATTCAGGAGGGCCTGAGTTCAAATCTGACCTCAGACACTTGACCTGTACTAGTTGTGTGACCCTCAGCAAGTCACTTAATCCTCATTGCCCCCCCCCCAATATATTTTTATATGTATACAGGGACCCCTTCACTGGAGAGGTCTGGATTAGAGTCATGTGTGTGTGTGTGTGTGTGTCACACACACACACACACACACACACACACACATACAACTCTAATCCTGACCTCTCTTCTGATCTCCACAGCCATTTACATGGCTTACAGGACATTTCCATTTTAGCATTTCCCAGCATTTCAAACTCTATGCTCCAAAATTTAATTGTTGTTGTTGTTGTTTGTCACTGTCATTTTTAATCTATTTGTGTTTGAAATCTATCTCCCTACTAGATTTCTAACTCCTTGAGGGAAGGGGTTGTTCTTTCTAAATTTTATATCTTTCTCCCTTCCTCCACCTAGCAGAGTGATCAGGAAATGATAGGTTTTTCATTGTGTTAGGTTGTACTATTCCCGACTTTCACCTATATTTTAATGTCTCTATACCTTTGCTCAAGCTATCCCTCACATTTAGAATTGTGTCATTTGAAATATTGGGGGAAAGTCTGTCTCTGTTCTAAATTACTGGGGAACCAGGTTGGGGTTTCTAAGATATTGCTGCTTATAAATTAGAGGCTATTGCACCAATTTTGGCAGCAAGCATTTATTATTAATTTGACCACATGTCTGAAAAATGTCCCCACTAGTAATACACCTAGCATAGAGTCCCAGCTGGGGAGAGCCAGCCCCCGGATAAAAGAGTAGGAGAGGCAACCATGGTAAGAGAGGCAAGAAGAATAAAAGCCTCAAGTCCTACATAACCTAAAGGGGGAAGAGAGAGTCCAAGGAAGGGAGCTGGAGGGAGAGAGAGGGCACGTGACAAGTTTCAAGCATCCCTGGTGCCAGAGAGAGAGACAGAGAGAGAGAGAGTCAGAGAGAAAGAAAGAGAGAGAGAAAGAGAGACAGAGAGAGACAGACACAGACACAGAGACACAGAGACAGAGACAGAGACAGAGAGAGAGAGGAGGCTCTTACACCCTACCTCAAAGCTAATTGGCTTGACATGACCTGAGGGTCATAATGACTAAATGGGGAAGTATGTGAGAAGACAGTCTCAGAAGGGCCAGGCAGATGAAGTCCAGGTGGGATTTATCTCATCTAGTCAATCTCCATTTCTATGGAGATCCACCCTTAGGCTCCTGGGCTGGTCCTAAAAGGGATTAGCTAAGGTTTCTGAGCTAAGCCCTCCAGTGAAGGGGTCACTGTATCCCCAAAAAGTTCATTATTAATAATTATTTTCTCACAGACTGGACAATCCACTCTTTCTGCCCCCATGTCTGTTGAAATCCCCCACTTCCTAAAAAGCTCAACTCCAAAACCATTGCCTCCATGAAGACTTCTCTGAGTGTTCCATGCTTTTCCACCAGGAGACTCAGTCATCTTTTCTCAGCATTTTTTATAGTACTTTGGTCCCCTCCCTTGCACTTATCCCATTCTCCCTTTTATTATCAACTCATCCATCCCTCCCTTAGATGAAAAACTCCACGTGAGAGCTGGGTGTGTGTGTGTGTGTGTGTGTGTATATGTGTGTGTGTGTGAAATCCTAGAGCCTTGGAAAGTGCATTGCATGGTAAAGCAACTTAATGAATGTTTCTTAAATTGAACTGTACTCTCACAAATATTCCCTTTTCCTGCTGAGATAGAAGAAAAGAAGCCTCATATGATGAGTAACAAGTTCACAACATACCCCTAAGCTTATTCATATGCTCTTAAGGCATGACACTTATGATGTTACTGTTTATTAGAACTCTGTCAAATTCACTCATGGGGGGTTTGTTTGTTTCAGCAAAAAAATAGAAAAATTTCTTCATATCTTCCTTCAAAGGAATTTTTGGTAAAATCGCTTACCATGCATGTACAAGTATCCTCCTTGCTGATGTATGGAGCAAACTGCCTCAGTTTACCCAAATAACTCGAGGAGACCACCAAGTCAAGCAGAGACAGATTTATTACATCCTCATGAGGATGGGCAAAACCCAATTACACATTGAAGTCTTGCAAAGATATGCCCAATCCTCTAGGCTTTTATAGTAATCTTGAAAAGGACTGTCCCCACGTACACCCAGGGTGGATGAGCTCACAATCTAACATCCAATCCTGTCTCACCCAGGGTTCATGTTCAGCTCGTGATCAATGTATGGAGACATGCATACGTGTTCCAGGAACAAGGGGGAAAAGGGGAGGGGGAACAAGGTCAAACCAAAGGAAAAGGAAACAGGGGAGTGAGAGTCAGATGTTTCAGATCTCACAGTTCCCACTGACTCCCCTCTCCAGGCCCCTGTCTCTAAAGATAAGGATGACAGGGTTAAAATTTATCTTCGGTTATGTTGGGAAGAAAAGAATAATCCATTGTTGGGACCCCAGGGCCAAGGGGATTCTGCTCTGAGAAAAAAAAACAATGTCACTTAACATCTGGTCTCAACTCAATTGCTGCATCCTGTGCCGAGTCCCGTCCTTTCTTCTTGAGTCCCGAGTATTGAATTGGTGGGCAAACTCCCTGACCCACTGACTGGGGTTCTGACACATGATGGATTGCAGACAAAACTAATATGTAGCTGACAAGTGGGGAGACTGAGCAGAAGTAAAAATACTGTTAATTGGCAATAAAACTTAAAGGAGACAGTGAGAATTTGACAAGCAATAAACTTCTAAACAAACTATACTGGGGCAGGGCTGGGTACCTTCCAAACCCCATCCTCAGAGTTTAATCTGATTCAAATCCATAATCATATCATACACTGACACTGAATATTAAGGTAGATGATAAACTAAATTCACTAACTTACTACCAAGTTTGTATGTTGGATAAAGCTGAACTAGAGAGATTTAAAATTTTAAAAAGTAAAGAAAAAACAGGATTGGATAAAATTTGAGGATTTTTAAAAAAATGAACAGAAGTTACCTTTATTACCTTAAAAGTTTGGTGAGTTCCACAAACAAATTGTACTAGTTTAAATCCTGTTTTGAAGGAGAAAAATCTGCTTCAATTCAACAAATGACCCTTTTTGCTGGGTCATTTCTAAAGGAAAAAAAAAAAACACAATAAAATTGGAGTATCCTCTCTTCATTTCCTACCAGCTGTTCTATTTGGTTTCAACTCCAGTAACCCCATGTCTGCCTGGGCCCTCTGCATCACTCCCTGCTTTTCAGTTTCCTTATATGAATTGTCTTCCTCCATTAGATTGTAAGCTACTTGTCTTTCATATCCATCTTTTTCTTTTTTGTATTGTAGGCATTAAACTTAGCCTCAGGCTCCCTGAGCAGAGGTTGCTCTCCCCTCCATTTCAGCTTGGGGGGTGGGGGCTGGGGCTTCTGAACTGGGCTAAGCTGGGTAAAAGAAAAACCCCTGAGCCCTGGGCATGGCACAGCGTGGCCAGTGCACACAGAAGAGATGCCCACGAAAAACCAGAGGGACACCTGAGCTTGCTTCACCCAGCCCCCAGCTTCCGGCTCATGTAGTACCAGGCTTCTGCCACAGCCGGGGGGGGGGGGGGGGGCAACCCAAGTTTCACCTGAGAGAGGAGGTTAATAAAAAGAAATTCAGAGAGATGTAAAGGGGGGTTGACAAAGTGAAGGGAGCTTGGAGTTAGAAGAAAGGAGCAGAGCAGTGAAGCAGGGGGCTTTTGAGTTAGAAGGGAGAATGCTACAAGAGACTGAGGAACAGTACGGAAAGAAAGGGGTCTTGCAGTTAGAAGGAGGACTAAAAGAGATGCTAAGGAGAAAGGAGACACAAGGGGACGCTAAGAAAGTTGCAGACATGGCAAACAGTAAGCGCAAGAGGCGGCAGGAGAAAGAGTTAAAAGACAAAGTGGAGAGTTCGTTGGCAGAAATTCACAGGATGTATATTTCTCTTTGTATTTACTTCTAAGTTGGTTTCATATAAATAAACCCTGCTTTGATTATTTAATTAAAAGAAGCGTTTGCTTATCAATTTGGGAGAAACAGTGTGGGAATTTATAAATGGCCCATATTATGTTAAAAGCAGTCAGATAGCCAGCCAGAAGTTCACAGATTAGGACCAGTTAGTTAAAATATTTTTACAATATCTTCAGTGTTTAGCATAGTGCCTAGCTCATATTTGGAATTTAATAAATGTATGTTGACCATTGACTCTGTAATTCTGGGATCAAACCATAAGACATTAAGTGCCTCAGAGAGACAGACAGAGACAGCAGAGACAGAGAAATTTAGAGACATGAACAGTATAGTTCAAATAGCACCTCCTATCAATAGCTTACAGTAGAGTTGGAATGATCTATATTCAATTCCTACCTCTACCACACTCTGAGTGTGTTATCCTGGTCAAGTCACTTACCCTCTCAGAGCCCCCAAGAAATTCCAAGGGTATAATTGCAGAACAGGTGCAAATACATGCTCTAGTTAAGGAAACTCTGAAAATGTTGGGCCACACACATTCATTTGAAGAAATGGCATTGTATAGCGAATAGGGCACTGGATGGACACAGGAATCTTGCCTCAGGTAATTACTAGTTGAGTCATGCTGGGCAAGTTGCTTAGCATCTCTGTGCATCAATCAACCAATAAACTTTTTTTTTAATTCTGATTATGTGCGGAGCACTGTGCTAAAAATTATGGAGAATACAAAAAGGGGCAAAAACAGTCCCTGCCTAAGGAGCTTACACTCTAATGGGGGAAATAGCATGCAACTATATATACACAAATGACCTATATACAGGATAAATGGGAAATAATTAACAGAGAGGAGGCACAAACATTAAGATGGGTTGGGAAAGGCTTATCATTAAAGATGGATTTTTAGTTGGGACTTAAAGGAAGTCAGGAAAGCCAGGAGGCAGAAATGAGAAGGGAGAACATTCCAGGTATGGGGGTGAGCCAGATAAAATGCCCACAGCCAGGAGGTGGAGTGTCTTGTTCAAGAAGAGCAAGGAAACCAGTGTCACTGAATCAAAGAGTACATGAATAAGTAAGGAATAAGGAGACTGGAAAGATAGAAGAGGGCTGGATTATGAAGGACTTTGAAGGCCAGAGGATTTGTATGTAATCATGGAAAAAATAGTGAACCATGGGAAATATGATCAGACTTAACTTTAGGAAAGATCCTTTGTTGGATGAATGGAGGATGAATTGGAGTGGAGAGACTCGAGGAAGACCAACCTACCAGCAAGATATTATAATATTCCAGGTGTGAGGTGATGAGGGCATGTCTAAAGAGACAGTGCTATCAGAAGAGAGGAGTCATCTATGAGAGATGTTGCAAAGATTAAAATCAAAAGGTCTTGGAAACAGATAGATTGGATAGAGGGGTGGGGAGTCAAATATGACTCATAGGTTGTGAGCTTGAGGGACTAGGAGGATGTCATATACTATAGTAGGAAAGGTAGAATGAGGGGAAATATTTAAGGTGGAAAGATAATAAATTCCTTTTGGACATGCTGAGTTTAGAGATTGAGCTCCTCTTGGAGATCCGGTCCCATGTGTCTGAAAGGAATTTGGAGATGTGAGATTAGAGATTTACAGAAAAGTTGAGCAGGATAGTTACATTTAAGAATCCTCAACATAAAGATGGTAATTAAATCCATGGGATCCAATGAGATCACCAAGTGTAGTAGTATAGAGGGAAAAAAGAAGAAAGCCTAGGACAAAATCCTGAAGGATACCTATAGTTACAGGGTTTGATCTGGATAAGGATCCAGCAATGGAGACAAAGAGCAGTCATGTAGGTAGGATGAAAACCAGGAGAAAGTAGAATCCTAAAAATCTAAGAGAAGAGACTAACAAGAAAGAGAGGGTGGGGCAGCTAGGTGGCGCAATGGATAGAGCACCGGCCCTGGATTCAGGAGGACCTGAGTTCAAATCTGGCCTTAGACACATAACACTTACTAGCTGTGTGACCCTGGGCAAGTCACTTAACCCCAATTGCCTCACTAGAAAAAAAAAAAAGAAAGAGAGGGCGATCAACAGTGTCAGAGGCTGTAGAGAGATTAAAGAGAAAGATGATTGAGAAAAGGTATTGGATCTGACAACTGAGAGACTCGGGAACTTTGGAGAGAGAAGTATCAATGAAATGATAGTTAGAAGCCTCTTTATATAAGGAGTTAAGAAAAGAGTGAACTTTTAAACATATACCACCACTGATGTTTTGATTAGCAAAGCACTAGAGGTGTGACAAGCCTGCTATACTTGTTTGATCACCACATTTTAATTTCACCAGGAATTTCTGAGTCTTGGCTCTAGATGCAACTTGCTCCTCAATTCTCTGTATTGCCCCTCATCACTTGATCCCAGGTTCTTTGCCACCAATAATGGACTTCTTTCCAAATTTGCTCTCTGACATCAGGATATAAAACCCTTCTTCAAGTCTAGGGATAAAAATAGAAAAGGAGGAATTTCAAAGACTGTAGAAGCCTTGACATTTATCTGTGGTTTCCTATACAAATGCCCAATTAACAAACCTTTGCCCTTATTTTATTACATCATTTTTCCCCCTATATCTTACCTGTGAAATCAGCCAGGTCAGTCATGACTGGCTAGATAAGATATTGGGTCAGGGTCGGAGTATGCTAGTCATGGTGGATTCAGTTTGCCAACCCTCGGGCCTTCTAAAACCAGTTTTCCAGCCCTTGCTATAAATATGAGTGACCCAAGTACATGGGTGGTACTTAGTTCAAAGGAGCCCTGATCTCCTAATTATTATTGTAAAATACAACCTATTTACCTTACTAAGTGCACCTCTTATCCATGTCAATGGTAGAGCTATCTGATTCACTAGACATCTTCTGGTTCTTTTAATATTTCATTTTACCAGTGGAACACTAAGACTTTTCATCTGTCATCCCTTAATATCATCACTTTACCAGCCCAAATATAAATATCCATAATGATGTCTTTTTGATCACTTCTTGTATATGACATCATTAGCGCTACTTCAGCCTAAACCCCCTCTACATCTTTCCATTGGTCCTTGGGACACATGTAATTTTGATTCATGTGAGAGCATGATGTTACTATATGACTATGAATCTCTC
Source organism: Dromiciops gliroides (assembly GCF_019393635.1). NCBI lineage: Eukaryota > Metazoa > Chordata > Mammalia > Microbiotheria > Microbiotheriidae > Dromiciops > Dromiciops gliroides. The sequence continues at coordinate 385,350,362 of NC_057863.1, forward strand.
ACATGAAAGATCCGTAGTCATATAATAACTCTTAGAGAGTATCGACATTTAAAAAAAAGATGGACTTTTACTGCAGACAGATCTTGGGATAATTGAAAGTGTTTTTCAATTTCCCAAATGCAATCCAGCTTACTCTCCTCCTCCTATTCAATTCTTAAACTGGTCTATCATCTACATTGTGCCTAAGACATATGTATGTATGTGTGTATATCTATATATAGATATGTGTGTATATATGATATACATATTTCACATACAATTTAATTTACATAATTCATTTATATGCATAATTATAAATATATAAATTTATATGTATATATGAATATGCATATATACATATACATATACATGTATATAACCTAATTAATTGCATGCCATAATCTGGGGTAATATGCATTCTCCATCCAGTTGGAGTTTTTTCCTCTTTAAATGACTAATCGAATCTGTTTGGTGTGACCACAAAAATGATCTCATTGATGTGGCCCTGTAGTGTCCCATGATGCATTGAGATGAACACAATGTCATCTGAAAATGGGTGTTATCTGGAATTCTTGCAGGTCAAATCTACTGTGGAATTATAGAAGGAGATATTTGGAATCAAAAGTTATTTACAAGCCATCTACTTCCATCCCCTCATTTCACGGATGAAGAAACTGAGGCCAAAGGAGATTAAATAATTTGACCAAATCATATAGGAAGTAAGTAGCAGAGTGAGGATTTTGTGAGTCCAACCCACTTTCCTCTGTACCACAGACACAGTTCTATAAGTTTTCAAATAGCATGATCTCAAGGCCTTTTATCATACCATCTTCCCTCCTCCAAACATTTTCTATCTTTCTAGGTCTTTTCTAAAATGTGGCCTTTCAAAATTAACACAATATTCTTAAAATGGTCTGACTAGGCAAGACAGTAGGGGGGTTGGCACCATCTGGTTGTCTAAGAGAATAGTTTCCATTTAAACTTGGTGAGGGACATTCTTCATGACACAATAGCTGGAGAGAGCTTTTCTTCATGTTGTATGAGCACCTGATGCTGATACTGTTCAATCAAGTGATCTCTGTTTTCATACCTCTCAAGGAATTCTGTTCAATTTTAATATATTCATGGAAGACACCTTCTTAGAAGACAGCCCCCAAGGCTGCACTTGGATTCTGGTGATTTTAATTATCCAAATTTAATCAGCTTAAGCACTCTTATTCACATCTCTCAGGCTAAAAACTTGGAGTTTTCTTTGACTTTTCCTTGTCCTTCATGCTGCATAGCCAGTCAGTAACCAAGTACTAGAATTTCTTTCATTTTAATGTCTCTCCAATTCACCCTTTCTTTTCCATTCTCAATGCTATCTCCTCATTAGAGGTTCTTTCCCCAGATAGTTGAATTATCACAACTTCCTAACTTGTTTTTTATATTTCAAGATCTTACCCCTCTCCTCCATTCTAAACACTACCACAAAGTTAATCATCCTAAAATGCCTATTTCATCATGCTACACCCTTGCACAAGAGCCTACAATTGTTACCTACTGCCTACCCTATTTAGTGCAAATTTTCCTTATATTTATGTTAAAGTATACAAAGGTCATTGAACTGTTATTTTCCCCTTTTCTTTTGTTTTATTAATGTTTTTTGATGCCACAGCAATTTCTCTTTAATCTTCTCATTGAACCTGTAGAGTTATAACTTACTATAAAGGGTTTGGAGTTCTCTCTTTTCTATTACCAAACCCTTAACCCCTTACTAGCTATGTTCCCTTTATTGTCAGTTGCCAGGAATAAAGTTCCAGTTCTATTTAGCTACTGGACATGAATTAATATTTACAAAGAGATATTTCCTTCAAAGACATTAAGTACAGATATTTTCCTCCAACATCTGGGAATATACTCTCCCTAGAACACCTCCGACCAATTAATTCTGATCAGTTTCTATGTAGTATCATCCATGTCCAAATATTTATTGCTGCTAGAAAAGTCCTTATCTCAGCTACCTCTGGGCTAAGCCTTCAGCAGTCACTCCCAAAGACCACAATTTGTTCGCTGAAGTGTCTATATTATGCTGGCTGTAAACCCTGTTTCCAGAGTGCTAGGATGCTGGGGTGCCTTCCTGTCCTTTTGAAACTTAATAGGTCAGAGGTTCCACCTTATGAGAAATAAAAATATGGGACTTTCTTACAAGAATGGGCTCACCCTATAAAAGAGTGTCATGCTTTGCCACAGCAAACTTCTCTTTTTATCCCTAAATCTACTGCAAAGTCTCTCCCCCCTTCATCATTGGTTGAGAACAAAAAGATGCACATTCTTCCCAAAATATCTCTACCTATTTCTCCCCAACATGTCCCTCCTCCCATTACATACCTCACATGTGCATTAAATGAGCTTTCTCCCCTTCCAGAGGTCAGTCAATATGTACAAACTAATTAAGCAAGCACAGCACAAACTAGTTTCAACCTCTGGTACCCCAAACCAACCAAACTACTGACATTGAGGGCCCCCTTCTGTAATCAACTTCTAACTTTCTGCAAGACACCCTTCTAATTTTGAGATTAACATCCTTTTTACTCTGGTTGAGACAACAGCATTCTCCCTCTGGTTGAGATCTACATCCTTTTGTCTCTAGCTGAGACTACAGCATTCTGTTTCTAGTTGAGATAATAGCATTCTGTTTTTATTTCTATAAACCTCCTTGACCCAAAGCAGAAAAGAGCAAATGCATAGGCCATGGACGAAGGCCCATTTCTTGGGACTCCATGGTTTTAGAAAGGAAAAAGGCCCACAGTCTCTACTCTTTCCATAGTGTCTCTCATTGTGAGTGGAGATAAACCACTGAAGCAAAGCCAAAGGGAAAAGAGCCAAAAAACCTGGCAAAAACTGACTTAGGTCCTTTGAAAGCTTCCCCAGCTAATCAAAGAGCCTCCCATTCACCACATGTTTAACCTACCAGAACCAATTAGAGAACATCAACAGTCTCCCCAAGGCATTTCCATTATGTGTTATCATGACTCCTGGAAACAGGATTCTAGCCTCTTACATGTGAAGAGCCTTTATTTTTATAACAAAGAAAAATAATTAAGCAAATCCAACACAGCAACCATGTTTGACAGCATATATTCCATTTTGCATGCATCAAAATGGTAGATTCACTTCTACTGAGAAAGAGGTGTTAAACTTTTCATTGTTCAAAAGAGAACAATCATAGGATCATGGCTTTCGAGTTGAAAAGGACCTTAGATACCACTTAGTCCTACCCCATCATACAGCTAAGGAAATTGAGGCTCCAATTGGATAAGCAACTTGTCCAAGGCCTACAGGTATAAATCACAGATGTAGGTTTTGAACTCAGTTCCTCTATCTCTAAATCTGACATTAGGATCCCATCATCACACAAGTGGTAAGTATCAGATTAAAAACCAGTGTTTCTGGATTCTGACTCATATCTGGTGTTCTTTCAACTATACCTTGCTGCCTTTTTTACATAAAGAATAAGGAGTGGTTTGTTTACCTGCACACCCCAGTCCATTTCACTCAGTAGGGAAAGGAAAGGAAGCTCCATTGCAAGGCAGCTTTTTGTGAGTCATTTTCTGGGTCTGGAAACATTTAGAGACAGATTTGACTCCCCCCTGCCAAGAACTCATCCATCATAACTCCAGGAGAAATCCTCAGGCTAGAGCAGCAGCCATAACTAAGAGGTGTCTTTGTCCAGCTCTTGCTCCTCCAGGCTGTAGAGTGTTGCTCTTTTCCCCCCAGAGAAAAACAGAAGATCAATAGGCATGTCACTGAGTCCAGACAAATGGCTTGATTGCTTAGAAAACAAATTACTTTGACTATTTGTTCCTTCTGTCTCCGAGCTTGTATCCTTGTCACTCCTCCTGTTCCTTGCACCTGAGGGTGCTTTTCTGTTTCTGTCATCAATTTTTTTTTTCTGGCTTTTGAATATTTGGAGAAGATAATCTGTTTCTATAATCTCCACATTGTTTAATAGAAATGCTGGAACTAAATCCTTTTGCTGCATAGCAATCTATCATTAAGTTACTGTTGTTTTGCCTAATCTCTTCAGGGTAACCTCTGTATATATGCAAATCTTCTATCCCCTTGTGTAAGAAACCAAACTGGTCCTCTTGAGAGAGCTCTCAGGGGATCAAACACCACCATCATCATCATTTTCATCTTCATCTTCATGCAAAGCATATGTTCATTCAGGGTATGATCATAGGAGGAAAGATAAAGCAAGTAGAGAATCATAGGAGGAAAGATAAAGCCTTAAGCAACAGGAGAAGTGATGAAAGAAATTAGTAAAACATCAAATTAGAAATGACTTAGTGAAATGAGGACTGGATTTGAAAGTAATAAGAACTCTGTTCCAATGAGATACTTACTTGCTCATTTGACTTGTCTGGGACTTGATTTTCTCATTTGTAAAAGGAGGAGCTCAGACCAGGTCCCTTTTAGTTCCTAATCTTCCATTCCCATGATCTGAAAAATGGGCATAATAATTTTTGCCCTACCTACTTCACAGAGATGTTGCAGAGATAAAAAAGAGTGAAAATTTTTGGCTAAAAGCCACATGTAAGATGTAATATATTATTGTTTATCATTATATGATAAATCCCAAGTGAGTGCTACAAGTTGTAAATGCTATAGGAGCCCATCCAAAATACCTCAGTAGGGGAGTGGACAAAAATGTGGAAGGCAGTTGGAAACCATGTTTTTTTCCCAAACAGAGATGCTGGTGGGGAGGACGGGTATAGAACTATGGGCAGAAAGTGAGTGAGACAGTGAGGGTAAATCTGCTCATATGTGGCCATTGTAGGGTCAGGCTAAAATGCCCTTTGTGTTGGCCTAGGGCTTTTATGCTAATGGACTCAATAACCATCCTCATTGTTTAAATTAGCCTACATTCCTTCTGAATGCTTACCTCTGGCCTGCATCCTCCAAGTCTATACTTTCATGGACCATTAGGGAGGGAGCAACATTTTGGCCAGCCTTTTTAAAATGTGCAACACATGGTCCATTTTGATCCATAAATAAATGGGAGTGGGAGAGGGAGGAATAATGGTAATTTTTTTTCAAGACACGAGTTCAACAAATACAAGGAGTGATTATTATTTATTTCATAGAATTAATAAGTAAGAAATTACCTCAACAGCCATTTAGCCGATATTGAGAAAGGAATCTTTTCTCCTATGATTTTGACAGGTACTTATCCAAGCTTTGCTTGAATAGTGCCAGAGGTGAGAAGCTCACTACTTTGCAAGGCAGCTGTTTCCATTATTGAGCAGTTCTTAATTGGCCCTAGTTCTGCTTTCTGAAATAGACTGTGTCTATAACCTCTTCCTTATAATAGGCCTTCAAAAATGGAAGACAGTAATTGTATCTGTCATATCCTACCCTTTTCCAAACTCAACAATTCTAGTTCATTCAAATACCTATCTTCTATATCACTCTCTATCATTGTCTCCCTCCTCTGCACACACTTTGATATCTAGGGATTCACATTGTACATGAGCAAAGGGGAAAGTTCATTTCGTTTGAGTGTCATTACTAGTAAAACTCCTTTAAAGAAAAAAAAAAAAACTTCTTTTCATGCTTATGCACCATGGAAAGAGGCTGCAATTTCACCCAGCCTGTAATTTATACTGTGAACAAAATGGCTGCCCCCTGGATCCTGTACTTGGCAATCCAGGATGAGAAAGATATTGCCTCAGAAATCATCCACACTGTCCTGATACTGACTTTTATTCTCCATTGGGTGCTTTTTAGATTGTATTTTACTACCTGTGTCAGAGACCAATACTGGTCAAGACTTATTACTCACCAATGAGCTGTAAAGAGAGTGCTGAAAAGGCCATTGGAGGCTACTGCAAATATACATCACACTATGTGAGGCTCAGATGCCCATAGCCTGGGCGTTTATTAGCATTAGACTTTCATTACTGCCCTTTCAGCTTTACTTCCAGGCCTCCCATTTCAGCTCAGGCTTTGGGGTGTCAAGGTGCATGGAAGTTCAAGAATCCTGGGAATGCTCCTGATCTCATTTGTAAAGGCCCCAAACCAAGACCATAGTGTTCAGTGAACTCAATGTAAAGTCAGTTTATTTGTACACCAGAATATGGCACCAAGAAGAGATATGGGATTATATAGGGAGACTCCTATATAATCCTACAATAACAAAAACTCAAGTATCTATTAGGGTTAATAGACTCCTATGCATTTGAAAGGTGAAAAGGGAGAGGGAAAGGGATGCATCATAAGGATAACTCACTTTTCTAGTCACTAAGCTGTTCATACCCATCGATCCATCAATACCATTACTGGGCCCAAAACCGATATGTACAAAAATACTTATAACACTTTCTGCTGTAACAAACAACTGGTTAAAAGTTGAGGCCCATCAACTGGGGGAATGGCTGAACAGATTGTAGCCTATGAATGCAATAGGATATTAACCTGCTTTAAGAAAAGCTGAATATGATGTTTGGGGAAACCAGGGTGACTTATATGAGCTAATACAGAGTGAAAGGGCGAAAGCCAGGAGAATAAGTTATGTAATGACTGCAATCTTTGAAGGGAAAACAATTTTAAAAGAAAGAATACAGAACTCTGAACAGTGCAGGGATCAGTCAGTCATGACTCCAGAAAACTAGAGATGCTACTTACCTCTTGGCAGAGAGGATATGAATCATAGATATAATAGCCATCATGTGGATTTGTTTTACTTGACTGTTTATTTGTGACCAGAGAAAGCTTCTGTTTTAGGAATTAGATGGAGGCTGTGGAGTAAGTTAGTGGGTAGTGATAGAGCTACAGAGTTAAAAGAAAGGAAAGGACATTAATAGAACATTAAAAGTATAAAGAAAAGAACTAAAACAAGTTCAGAAGGGGACATAAAAAATGGGGCAATGTTCTATTACCACATTAAATTTAATATGGCTTAAAATGTAAGTAATTGTAGTTTATGGTTTTACTTGTCACTTTAAAAATATCAAACTATCATTAAGTTCAATATGTGTGTGTGTGTGTGTGTGTGTGTGTGTGTGTGTGCGTGTGTACACCTAGATAGATTATAGATGGATAGATAGATAAGATTGATGGAGAGAGAGACAGACAGATGGACAGATATTTAAATCACTTTCTATTTGCAGACATAGGGGTTTGTGGGTAAGGGAAATTGCATATAAAATCAGACTCAGTTGATAAATTGGTTAGTTTTCTTGAACAGCTTTTCTTATCTTTCTTATTATCTGTATAAAGGGATGGCTCCTTGGTATGAGAGAAGAAATATATATATATATATACATATATATATATATATATATATATATATATATGATTTTTAAAACTCACTTTTTTATACAAAGCACTTTCCTTATAACAACCTTGTCAGGTAGGCAGTATAAGTATGATTATCCTCAATTTATATACCAGACCTTTAATTTTTTTTCAAATTACATGTAACAATACTTTTCAACATTCACTTTTGTAAGATTTTGAGTTCCAAATTTTTCCCCTACCTTCCCTCTCCACTCCTGAAGCCAGCTAGCAATCTGATATACATAATATATTACAATCATGTTGAACATATTTCCATATTAGTCATGTTGTAAGAGAAGAGTCAGAACAAAAGGGAAAAAACACAAGATATAAGAAACAACAATAACAACAAAAAAGCAATAACAAAGGTGAAAATAGTATTCTTCAATCTGAATTCAGACTCCATAGTTCTTTTTTCTTAACGTGGAGAGCATTTTCCTTCATGAGTATTCTGGCATTGTCTTGGATCATTGTATTGCTGAGAAGAGCTAAGTCTATCACAATTGATCATCCTCAGTTTACATAAATGGAAATTGAAACTCAGAGAGATCAAGTAACTTGTCCAGAGTGGCCCAATTAGTAAGTATCAGAGACCTCAGAGATCAGTCCTCAAATCTAATCCTATTCAAGATAAGTATATTCTCTCATACACGCCAGGAGTATTACATAGCCCCAAACTTTAAGGAATTTGTAATCTAATTGGGAGATAAAACAAGGATGAGTGAAAAGTTAAATAACAGGAAAACAAAGTACAGTTATACAGAACAGAACAAGGGATGAATGAATTTTTTTTAATCATTTACTATGTATCAGTGCCTACTGTAATGTCATTAGGCCATTTGTGATTACATCTAGTGAATGAAACAAATAATATGGAGGTTCAAAAGAGGATGAGGATCACCAAATCATAGAATGTTTGACCTGAAGTGGCCTTTATAGATCATCTACTTCAGAGGTTCTTATCCTGAAGTCTGTGAACTTTAAAAAAAAAAATATGTATATATATATATATATAAACATTCTTCAAAAAAGAATATGAACAAACTCTTTTCAAAAGAAGAATTATAAAATATTCACAAACACATGAAAGAATATTCTAAATCACTAATAATAAGAGAAATGCAAATCAAAAGAACCCTGAGGTTTTACCTCATACCCTGCATATTAACAAGAATGACCCAAAATGGCAATGCTCAGTGTTGAAGATATTATGGAATGATAGGCACACTAATACATTAATGGTGGAGCTGTGAAATTATGCAACCATTTTATAAGGCTATTTGGAATTATGCAAATAAAGTAATTAAGATATCAATATCCATTGAACGTGAGACTCCATGACTGGGCTTATACCCCAAGGAAGCTATTGATAAGAATAAAATCCCCATATACACCAAATGATATATAGAAGCTCTTTTTGCGATATCAAAGAATTAGAAGAAAAGCAGATTCCCAGTGTCTGGAAAATGGCTAAAAATATTGTATATATGAATATAAAGGAATATCATTGTGTTATAAAAAATTATGGATATGATGAATACAGAGAAGTATGGAAAATTTACATGAACCATTGTGGAATGAAGTAAAGGGAGTCAAGAGAACAATATATACAATAACTACAAAGATGCAAATGGAAAAAATAATTACATACCAAAAATTTTAAAATGAATATATAAAAAAATTATCAAGAGCAAGCCAGACTCAAATGATAAGATATGAACAGACATTCCTAATCCATGCCTTAATGCATGTGAGAGGTCCACAGGTATTACACGTGGCAAATATTTTCCAATTTCTTTTTCTTTTTCTTTTTTTTGGTGGGGGCAATGAGGGTTAAGTGACTCATCCAAAGTCACACAACTAACCAATTTTTTTTTCAATGTATTGATAAGGTGTGCTGATTTTTTTTCTTCTTTAAAAAATTGTATTACTTATATAAAATGGCTTTCTGGGGTGGGGAAGCTAGATGGAACAGTGGATAGATCATTGGGAGGATCTGAGTTCAAATGTGACCTCAGACACTTATTATCTGTGTAATCCTGGGAGAGTTACTTAACCCCAATTGCCTCAAATATCTGAGGACATCTCCAGTCATTCTGATAATATATCTTGCCACTGCATCCAGATGGCTACAGAGGAAAGAGTGAGACTGGGTACTTTGCACAGCCCTCCCTCACTTAAATCCAGTTCATTGCAAGTCATGACATCTGTCATGGTCCTCTTTAAGAACAAAGGACAACAAACAATAGTGGCTTTCTGGGAGGTGGGAAGAATACTGTGGATAGCTATCATGATGCAACAAACAGAAAATATCCATAAACTTATTTTTAAAATATTTGCTAAAATATTTCGATATAATTGTTTTTCTTTGTATTTCTTTTCCATGTATTTTGTTTTATGCATTCAAAACCATTATTCTGAGAAGGGGTCAATGGGGTCAATGGCATGAAACAAAGCTAAGAATGCCTGATTTAATCTAATCCTTACATTTGACAGATGGGGACCATGAGGTTCAGGGAGGTTGAGCAACTTGTCCAAGGTTATACAGAAAGTTCCTAATCATGGAAACCATCAGACATTTTAGCAAGTAATTTGTTAATTTGCTACCTGTCTTCCCATTTAATCCACAAAGGCTTCACAATTTGCTTCAAGTGAGCTCCCCAAAGTTCAAGTCTGATGATGTCACTCCCATATTCTATACAGTCCAATGGCTCCCTTTTACCTCCAGGATCAAATATAGAATTCTCAATTTGTCTTTAGAAGCCCTTTGCAACCTCGTTTCTTTCTACCTTTCCAGTCTTCTTACTCACTATATTCTCTTCCAGGTACTCAACAATAGAGCAACACTGCACTTCTTGCTTTACCTTGAACACAATACTCATTTCCCAAATCTTACTTTTCACTATCACCCATTCTTAGAGTGATCTCCCTCTTCACTTCCACATCATGGCTTCTCTCAGAATCAGCTCAATTATTTCCGTTTGCAAGAGACCTCTCCTGGTTCTCTCCTCTCCCTGCCTTCCTTATATAATGATTGGAATGATGCCACCTGCTGGAGACTTACTGTAGAAAAGCTCCACCATGAGGTGAAGGTCTCTGAGGGCAAGACCATGCGTCTTTTCGTTGGCATCAGGAAGTGACATTTGCTTGTGGGAGGAAGAAGGGGGAGGCTGGTCCACTGGCTGGCTCTCTTTCCTGAGGACTCTGGTGGAGAAAGCAGCTAGAAATGCGCTCTCCCTTTAATAGATAGATGAATTTAGGCCTTTCTCTTTCTCTTCACCAAATTCTTATTCTCCTTAATAAATGCTTAAAAGTCTAACTCTTGCTAAAGCTTATAATTTATGGGCGACCACTCATTAGAGATTTTAGATAGTTTAGCTAGAATTTTAGCCTTTACACTTCTTACTAGCACTTTCCCTTGAAATTATTTCCCATTTATACTGCATATGTCTTGTGTGAACATAGTTGTCTGTATGTTGTCTTGGCCATTAGAATTAGAGGTCCTCAAAAGCATGGACTGTGTTTTTGTTTGTTGTTTTTTTTTTTGTATTCCCAGTGCTTAGCATAGTTCCTGGCAAAATAGAAGCTCCTAATAAATGCATGTTGCCTTGTTGAGAGGAGTTAGTGAGCCTGGGAGAGAAAGGCCTTCTAGGACAGGGAAAAAACTCATAGCAGTATAAGATGGACAAATGAAAATTACAGTAGAAAATGATCTGTAAACATGGAAAGGGCTGACCTAGGGAATAGAGGATGAAAGGAACAAAGTGGTCCAATTGGCCTGGGTTTTCCCTCAGCTTTGAAGGAAGTGGTGATTAGAACTAATGGTCCTAACCCATTTTCCCCTTTCAAGTTTGTTTCCTGGATGTGCTTCTATAGTTGCTCCTCTCTAAACCATATTTATAAATGAGGGAAAGGCAAGCCTCTCAGCCTAACCTACTATTTGTTTTTTTTGCAGGGCAATGGGGGTTAAGTGACTTGCCCAGGGTCACACAGCTAGTAAGTGTCAAGTGTCTGAGGCTGGATTTGAACTCAGGTCCTCCTGAATGCAAGGCCAGTGCTTTATCCACTGCGCCACCTAGCTGCCCCCAGCCTAACCCACTATTGAGAAACTGACAGACAATGTTGAGGAAACCCTCATTACCCAGTAGCAATCTAATAGCCACAGACCCAGGGGAAATGCCCAGGATGTAATGAGTCTCCATTCAGCATTGTAGCGTAGTTAAATGTAATCTAAAGGCAATAAGAATTGAAGTGATAAAAGGATTAATTATACCTAATCACCTAGGAACCAAAGATGATGTTAATATCAGTGTAGTCACCCAATTCTTACTGGTGAAAGGCTTAGAAATAAAAATATTACTGCCCTCTTTATTAAGAGAAGATTCATGTGAAACATGAGATCTAAGAACAGTAAGTTATACAGCAATTGGGATAGATAGGTAGCTTGATCCTAACTGATCAGGTACTTAAAGAATGCTAACCAACTGGGTTAAAAAAAAAAAAAGGGCTAACACTTTTAGGTCCATGCACCAAATGTTAGAAGCATTAGATGTATTGTCTTTTGCCTATGTGCAAAAATGAAGTAGCACTTATATTTCCTAGGTAAAATGTAAGCTCCTTGAGGGTAGGGACTATTTCATTTTAGTTTTTCTACCCCAGAGCCTAGCACAGTGTCTGGAACATAGTAAGCACTTAATAAATCCACATTGAATTGAATAAAATTGAGTAGGAGACTATCCTATTACCCTCACTGGAGGCATGGAATATGTACTTTTATAACTCACATTTTACATCTTGTCAGGAGTGGTCAGAAGGGGATTCTGGCTTAAGCTTGGTAACACAATTGAATGGCTATAAATGGCCTCTGAAGGCTTCCCCAAATCAGGGAGTTATAAATGAATTATTTATTTTTAGAGTAAATCAACGTCCATAGAGCACTTTCTTTCACAACCTTAGAAGGTAAGAATTGTAAGTGTTATAATGCCCATTTTACAGATGAGGAAACTAAGCCTTAGAAAGGCGAAGTAACTTGTATATAATCATATAGCTAGTATACAACAAAGCTGTAACTTAAATCCAAGACATCTGACAGTGTTTTTTGTATTATGGAATACAAATAGAGTATTATGTAATAAAATATGTAATACAATAAATAAAGTAAATTCAGCATAGTATTCTAGGACCAATGGTTCTGTGCTTACGTGTGTGTTTAAAGCAGCGTGATAGAGTGAAATGGGCCTAGAGCTAGTTTCGGACTCCCTCACTTCTTAGCTTGGCTAAGTCCCTGAGCCCAGAAGTCTTAGTTTCCACACTCATAAAATGGGAACAATAATAATTATACTACATACTTCCCAGGGCTATTTTGGAGATGAAATGAAATGATGATGATAATTACTAGCATTTAAATAACTCCTTAAGGTTTGCAAAGTACTTTACAAATAACTCATTTTATCCTCACAACAACCTTGGGAGTAAGTACCTGTTGTAATTCCCACTTTATAAATGAAGAAACTGAGATAAAGGTTTGAATGATTTGCCCAGGGACTCACAGCTATGGAAAGATTTGAACTCAGGTCTTCCTTACCCCAGGCTACCACTCTATCCACTAAGTCACATAGATAATGTGCGAAAATCATTCTGTAACTATATATATATATATATATATATATATGACCTAAAATAACCCCATCATTATTATCTGTGCAGTGGTAGCAACAATGCACATGGGAAGGTTGGAGGCTTGAGTTCTAGTCCCAGCTAGGGCACTAAATAATGAAGTTCTCTGGGCTTCTTCTCAACTGTAAAATGAAGGGGTTTTAAAATATTTAGAGCAGATCTTTTTCATGGTAGCAAAAACAAAAAACCACAGAAAAACTTGGAAACTAAAGTGATGCCTATCAACTGGGGTATGACTGAACAAATTGTGGTGTTTGAAAGTGATGGAATATTACTGTGCTGTATGAAAAAGGAATGGTGATCTCAAAGAGACATGGAAAGACTATGAACTGATACAGAGTGAAGTAAGCAGAATTAATAGAACAATAAATACTATAACATCAATATTATAAAAATGAACAATTTTTAAGATTTTTTTTTTTTGGTGAGGCAGTTGGGGTTAAGTGACTTGCCCAGGGTCACACAGCCAGCAAGTGTTAAGTGTCTGAGGCTGGATTTTGAACTCAGATACTCCTGACTCCAGGGCGGGTGCTCTATCCATTGCGCCATCTAGCTGCCCTAAGATTTTTATAAAGTGATGAAGAATGAAATGAGAGAAACCAGGAAAATAAGTTATACAACAACAGCAACTGTGTTAGTAATAGTAATAGTAGTAGGCTTCCACCAGTGGCGGATGACCATGGATGGATCAGCGCCTTGAAGAGCCACAGGCCACAGTGTGGCTGTGCAGTCTGATACAGGAGCCGCAGCTCCTGAGTGACTTATAACCAGTCACTGCCGCATCCCGTGTTGTATCTACCCCATAAGGAGTGGCTGGAGTATCCTCTCCTGGGCGCTGGCCTGGGCAGATCAATATAGAAAACAAGCTGTTGCCCATGCAGGAGGTTTTACCTCTCCATGACATTGGTTTTAAGGTACCAGTAACTTGCCTTTGCCCCTTCTCCTGTTAGTGGACATAGTTCCACCACTAGAAGGCCAGGAGTTGGGCTTTGGTTGTCAGAGGCTATTTGAGACACATGCCATTGGAGCATTTTATAGAGAGTGGGAGCTTATCCCCACTCCCACCCCGGCATGACAAACCTTTGGAAGCACAGCAACTGTGTTAAAACAAACAATATTAAAAGCTACAAGAAATTTAACCAACACAGTCACCCTCTATGGTTCCAGAGACCCGATGGGGAGGTGTGCTATCCATATCCTGACCGAGAAGTGATGAATGGAAGGTGTACAGAATGAGAAATATTCGTTTTGAATTTGCCAAATGAGAAATTTTATTTTGTTTGACCATTGATATTTTTTATTATCTTTATTGATGTTTTTTTCTCTTTTTTTAATGATGGGGCTGGGGAGAAAGGAGAGAGAGAAAATAGATTTATGTTCATCAAAAAAACTTTAATTAAAATATAAATAAATCAATGACATGGGGGAGGGAGCTGACTTAGATTATGATCATCATTCTCAACATGGTAAGACCATGCTATGGATAGTAACTGGGAAATTGAAGAACTTGACAAATTGATGACTAGATGATTTAGAGACATGAATGTTCTCACCTATAATGTTTCCAGAGTTAGGAAAAGTCCCATAGAATGAGGATGAGCTCACTCAGTATACAGAAATCAGTTTTAGTACAAATAGAATTTGTGGTTTCAAACTAGAACATGTAGAAGCATCCACCATGTATACTTACAGCTTCTATAACTGGTAATACCCTATTTGGTATTTACTGTACTGGGAACAGTGTCTCAGATCATTAGTTCCCTTGTCTAGGATTTTATCAAATTTTGGGCCTATGATATAGTACCTTTCTGATCATAGAAATGGCTGGATCAAGCTTAGCTTTTAATACAAATAGCACTTAAAATGAACTCAGAAAACATGATTGCCTGATAGAAGACAGGCTTTCCCTTCAGTCCCAGAGCAGAAGGGTGTGTTTATGAGATCCAGTTTTTCATCAATCTTGTTGCCTGAAGGTAATGCAACAGCTGTTCAACTAAATCTATGTGGTGTTTTTTGTTGTTGTTGTTGTTGTTGTTGTTTTTTTGTTTAAGCAAGAGTTTGTGACTCTGCCTGTCCTTCTATTAAGAAACTGACAGAAATGATGTTTAGGAGCCATCCCCAAGCTCGCTGGTAATCTAATAGCCATAGATCCAGAAGAAATATGGGAGATACAGTTAGTCTCCTTTCACAGGGGCAGCATGTCTAAAAAGTATCAGCTAATTGAAATAGAAATAGAAGGAGAGATAAGGGGAACAGAAGTGCAATGGGAGAGGGAGGGGAGAAGAGGGGAAAGAAAGGGAGAGGGAAGGGAGAGTGAGAGAAGAATGAAGGAAGAGAAGGAGGAAAGAAGGAGACAAGGAGGAGTGGGAGAGAGGAAAAAGAGGAAGAACAGGAAAGAGAATAGGAGGGGAGAGAGGGAGAAAGAGGAGAGGAGAGTGCTGAATGCAGGAAAACTATTAATCAACACTGAAGTGATAACAAGATACAGAAAAAGAGCCGAGTTACAATTGGTTAAAGTTTGTCCCAATTTTCCCCCTAGTTCAAGCAGGCTAAAAGTAAGTCTGGTAAAATAGCAGTATCCTTGTGTAAAGGGTTAAATTCTGTTTTCTACATCACATATGTAACTCCCTCACCCTCCCCCAAAATAAGGGAATGCCTGTTTATAAGGAATTTCAGGATTTAAATAGTGTGTAGTTTCAGAATAAGGACACAAGATCAGGAAGTATTAGTCTCATTGAGATAACAAGGAACAACAAGAAATAGGAGGGACAAGTCTCCAAAATAATTGTTATAAACAAACATACATGAGACAGTTTAGATCATAAAGTTAGAGCTAGAAGTTACTTTAGATGTTAGCTAGTCTAATGTCCAACACATTTTATGGATGAGGAAACTGGGGCAGAGGGAAGTTAAGTTTTATATATATATATATATATATATATATATATATATATACATATATGTGTGTGTGTTTATCTCTTTTTTATTTATTCATTCATCCACTTACCTATCTATCAGTTTCTTTCTTTATTTATATCTTTGGCAAGTCACTTAACTTCCCTCTGCCCCCAAGGGGCAGCAAAACTGAGATTTGAACCCACACCCCCATCTCAGTACCCCATATGTTATTGTATTTTTGGTAAAAGCAGGATGATTTCCTTAAATTTAAACTGGGCAACACTAAATTTACAGATTACTAATATAAAATAAACTAGAAACTGAGCAATTGTAACAAGCTACAAACAGTAAAATAGCAGAACTCAAAAAGCAAAATCAAAGTATGCTTTTAGCACTGGCAGGGAAAATAAAGAATGGATCTTGTCACCACAATTCTAGTTTCCTTAGCAGGTCTATATAGGGAAGATGCATACCTCAGTGGTCACCATGATTTTGTATCACTATCTATTGAATAACAAACTCTATCTAACCTGAACAACCTCTTAGTATAAACATATCTTCTCAGGAGAAATAATATGATACATCTGGAATCATAAGAGATGAGTTTGAATCCTGGATCTGTTTCTAACAACATGATTGTGGACAAGTCATTTAACCTTTCTGAGCATCCTCTATAAAAAGAGGGGATTTGAGTAGGTGACATCTAGAGTACCTTCCACCTCCAGACCTTTGAGCCACCTGTATTTGAGTCCCCTCATTTACCAGCTGAATCCTTAGGCATGTCAAAACCTCTGAATCTGTTTCCTCCTCTGCAAAATGGGAGTAATCATGTTTGCACAACCTCCTTCACAGAGTTAAGAAGAAACCACCTTATAAATGATGAAATGCTATAGAAATATGAACTCTTATTATTTCCATGGAGAGTTTGCCTTGAATATTCCCATCTAGTTAGCAAATATATTCCCGTCAGCATTCTGCTTTACAGTTCAGTCTCATGTGAGTTTGTTTAGTGTGAATCTGAACCACAAAATCTGATCCTCTACCCACTCCATTCCACTCCCCATAGTGAAATGATACAATGGAGGTCCTGAACATCAAAGCTGAGGATTAGACTCTCTACCTGTGGTCATTCTACTAGAGGACAGAAGAGGAAACCGAGGACCAGAGATATTAAGGACTTGCCTAAGATCAAACACAGGTAGTAAGTGGCTGAACTAGGATTCAAACTCAGACCCTTCAAAGCCAAAGTTCTTGCCTTGTCACTATAACATGATGCCGTGCAATGCTATAGAGGCATGGAGGTTCAAGTGATATTCATAGTAGAATGAGAACACTCTGAATGTAACAGAGGTCTTGTGAGGGAGGGTCACAGGAGTTAAACATTTCAAATGTTAAATAGGGGCCAGTGTCAATGAAATTGCCCGCTAGTCCTAAGTTTCTTAGTGATTTTAGACTTTACTTTAGTAGCTGATAATGCTTTGAGGAACAGAGTATCAGAAAAGAGGTAAAAGTAGAATTTGGTCTACTACTGGTTTATGTTTGTAATTTACAAAGCCATTTTATAGCTTTATTATATAGTATGCTTTAGAAGCTTCATGAGATGATGAGGAATTAAGGGTAGGACTAGTTTGCTTTAACTAGAGACAAGATGCATAATAGATAATAGTGTTCGAAACATGCTTTGTTGGTCAAATCTTGTTGGTTAAAAATGTTTAATCAAATTACAGGTCAACTTACTAAAAATAGATGGAATTAGCCAGTCAGAATTGTTAAAGATAATACAAAAGTATATGAAAAGTGGCTATTGCAAATGATGATGCCATGTATTCTGGTGAGGGATGAAATGTATACTACTAAAGGAGGAAATGCATGCCATTTCTTCATATTTGAAGTATATTTGAGGCACTTATAATGCAAAGGTTTACCCCCTTTTGCCTTAAAAAAGAGTAGGATGGTATAAAAATATATATTCAGGGGCAGCTAGGTGGCACAGTGGATAGAGCACTGGCCTTGGATTCAGGAGGATCTGAATTCAAATCCGGCCTCAGACACTTGACACTTACTAGCTGTGTGACCCTGGGCAAATCACTTAACCCCAATTGCCTCACACACACACACACACACAAAGAATATATATGTGGACAAATGCCACCATGGCAAACATTGTACTTCTTGACTTAGGGTATAAATATTCATGGATCCTGAAGCTCAGGGTCATTGTGTCCTGGAGCTGAAACTGGCTTTATTGTGAGACAGGATTCCTCTCTCAATAAACCTATTTTCTTTGGTTTGGAGACTGTTTTTTTCTTTGTCTAACATTAGGACTTAGAAATTTTTGTGACACTAGATTAAAGAAGACCTTGATTGCCCATCTGAAGAATGTGGTGTTTATCCCATAGGCAATGAGGGTCTATTCAAGATTTTGGAAGATGGGATCATAACTCTTCATGACCCCTTGGACCATCCTGTCCATGGGGCTTTCTTGGCAAAAATGCTTAATAAATACTTGCTGATTGACTGATTGCCTAGAGTAATACAACTGAGGTAGTATTTCAACTCAGTTTTTTGCTGACTCTAAGGACAGTGATGTATCCACCATACCGGAGACATCAAATAGCCTCAGGAAGCATGTGGTCCACAACATTACTGAATGATCCCAAAACCAGATAAAAATGTAATTTAGGGGCAGCTAGGTGATGCAGTGGATAGAGCACTGGCCCTGGAGTCAGGAGTACCTGAGTTCAAATCCGCCCTCAGACACTTAACACTTACTAGCTGTGTGACCCTGGGCAAGTCACTTAACCCCAATGGCCTCACTAAAAAAAAAATGTAATTTAGAAATATTTAGCAAAATAAATTAAAAGACAATAAAACATTTAAAATATTACATTTAAAAACTAAATCAATATTTAGCCCATGGGGATGTTCATGTAGAGATTACTGGCCCTCCTTTCCATTTTAGTATGACACTGAGCTGCACTTTGATACCTCTCACAGGGAAGTAAATAACAGCAACACTGACTGTTATTTTCCTGTATTTCTAGAGCATACCCTACAGGTCAGAGTGTGTATGGGAGTGTAGGTGCCAGTGGATAGCTGAAGAGGCAGGCATTCCTTAGAAGTCTGAAGGTCAGCTTTATCAAATAGCAAGACTCAATATATTCTTTCAGCCACTGGATCCTTTCAACACTCAGATATATTCATGGGGGTCATACATATAGAGTTGGAAGGACATTTGAGACCGTCATGTCTGACCCCTTTATTTTACAAATGGGAGAAAAACACAGAGCAGTTAAATGTGTTGTCCTGGGTCACATAGCTAATGAGTGTGTCTGAGGCAAGGTTTTCCCTCAGAGTAAAATACCTGCAAAATGATTACAGTTCATACAGCATTATCCTTAGAGGCTTCTACCTTCCAACCTAATCCACACTTAGTTTTATCTATGACAAGGTAGTAGAACTCAGGCACCAACCCAAATTAATAACATTTTTAAAAATCTACTCCTTCATAGAATTCACATTTTATCAAAATTCTAGGCTCATAAATTTTACTTGACTGAGTTGTGTGGGGAAATGAGGTTAATCAGAAGAAATTGGGGGAAAATAAATACATAAAGATATCTGTCATTTTCAGATGCATTTTTCCTATCAAAGCTTACAGTCTATATTGGCTTCCCAAACAAATATTCTCTAGTGCCTGGGGTTACCCTTCTTTGTGACTGACAGTGGAATGGATTCATTCTTTGTTTTTGCACAAATATTTCCTTCAGGCACTGGCACATAGCTCCCTTTGGCCTTTCTGATGTTGTAGCATAAATACATCATGATTAGAATTATACCATCTGTTTACATCAAGGGTACTATTAGATTCCATGTACTCCTTATTGGATTAAAAAAAATAAAGCAAAGTATCTAGACCCAGTATGATAAAGAAGCTTCGATCTAATAATAGATAGTTACATTTCTTTATATAAGATTTTGAGGATTCATTTCTAAGGAGATTTTTAATTGTTCAGGATGATTATGGGAAAATAGGAATAATTCAAATCATCATAATAATAGGCTTATAGATCTGGAGAAGAAAGAGACTTCAGTGCCCATTTAGTCAAAGATCATAGATATAAAATTGAAAAGACTTCAAAGGTTGCCTAGACATTGGATTGTAGTTCAAGCATGAATGGGTGTGGCATCTTAACTGGCAACCAAATCTCCAAAACCCCCATCTGTCTTTTACATGATTGGCACACTCCAACCTACACATCCAAACTTGTTCTGGAAAGCCCAGGATGGGAGGATCCCAGAGGTGGAAGACAGCCATGACCATGACACAACTACATTCTTATTCTTGGGCTTTGTATGTGTATATTCACAACTATAGCTTCTGAGACTCTACCAGTGTGCTTCCCATTTACACATATCATTCACCATTAACTCTTTATTTTTGTGGGGCAATGAGGGTTAAGTGACTTGCCCAGGGTTACACAGCTACCATTCACTCTCTCTTTTTTTTTTTTTTTTTTAGTGAGGCAATTGGGGTTAAGTGACTTGCCCAGGGTTACACAGCTAGTAAGTGTTAAGTGTCTGAGGCCGGATTTGAACTCAGGTACTCCTGACTCCAGGGCCAGTGCTCTATCCACTGCGCCATCTAGCTGCCCCCCATTCACTCTTAAATATGAAACATTATTAAACAAGGAAAAATTCAAGAATAATCATAATATCATATTTACTTAGTAAACAGCAAAAGGCATTCCATAAACTATACCATACTCTCCTACCAATGCACATAGTATGAAATAGAGGGGCAGAGAAAGGAGATTAAGTACTCATTTACAGAAATCGAACAATAAGGTACATGAATAGAGAAACCCAAATGCATAGGGCTACTCACAACTATGGACTTCAGGCCAAGATGTCTCTAACCTCTTTAGTAATGAGCTGTGCCACATCACCTGCTCCTGGGCCATGACACCTGTTCCTCTTCTGAGAATCTTTGTTCTCAAGCAGGGCAAGACTGTTTTGTCTGCTACTCTCAGGCATCTGAAGCAGTTTTAAATTCTTTTAGCTTACAGAAACCCCAAGCATGAGGTTTACAGAGACTTCCAGGAATGAGCTTTTGGCTAGGCACATTTAGGCAATATGGTATTCTTTCACTGAAAGCAGTTCTTTTCAGTGAAAGGAGTTCCCTTTACTCTTGGTGTTGGCAAAGCTGTCCCTGTCTTGCTTTCTATATGGTCTGAGGAATCTTCTCCTCTTGAGAAATAATTCACAGTAAAAGGAAATGTTGAGGAATTTTCCCTCTCTCAAACTTTAGATAGTTCTACAGAGCAAGGCAGCCTTCCCCCAAGTCAGAGCTTCACACACTCAGCAGAGGATTCTCCTTTCTTCCAATCAGCTCCTCCAAATAGTGATCTTTTCTCCCATCAGATCATCACTTCACATAAACAGCAGAGTCTCTAGTCAAGTGGTCTCAGATTCTATCAACCACTCAGCTCCTGTGCCTTCTACCTCTGTAGTATTCTGTGTTCTGTCTCCTGAGGTCTTGACTTCTGTAAAAAGCATTTCTCATCAACTTTTCTGATATTTCTCCTGTACTGAGCTTCTCTATTACTGACTCCTGATGTTCTGATATTGCTTCTGATCTCAAGTAAAGGCTTCCTCATGTGTAGTGACTCAATTCTAACTAAGGATTAAAAATTTTCCAAGCTACTTTTGCTTTGGGTATAAGACAAAAAGTCGATATATCATAGCCTCATAGTCCTAAAACAGTCCTTTGATTTAGAGTTTCCGAGCAATTACCTTCAAAGTTCCCAAAACAGTCATGTTCAAATTAGCCACATAAGAAATAATGCTCTACCATCCATCAGCACTTTTACCTCTGAGAAGCTGTTCTCTCTTGGGTCCATTCAGAATTTTGATCTTAGGAGTTGCTTTTCTCAAAGGTCCTCTAAGCAGAGTCTATATTTTTCCTTTTTCTTTGCTCTGTTTAATGCAAAGTGTTTTTTCATGGCTCTTTTAAAAAATAAATTGTCTTCATAAGAAAGGAGTATTTTACAGGTTCATAGATCTAGAATGGGAATTGGAAGGAAACTCAGGAGCCAACTATTCCAGCTCCTTCATTTTATAGTTGAAGATCATGGAAGTAAGAAGTGTCAGAAGGCTTTGAACCCCAGTCCTCTGACTTCAGAGTCAATGTTGTTGCTTTTGTGCCTCCCATACAAGAGACACAAAATATTTCTAAGATATGTCTATCTGGGTGACTCCTTTATCTCCATTACAAGGATCTTTAAATTACTATATTGCAGACTGACCATGCTACAAACAGAAGTGTAGTCCCAGGGTAGAATCAGCCATAGCCAAGGTAGAATATCAGCAGGACAGAAAGTAAAAATCAATTGATCTATGAGCCTTTCTCTGTGTGTCTAATTATATCATTATTATTTTTTAAATATTTATTTATTTGGAATTTTCCCCCACCTTTCATATAAAAACAAATTGTAACATCAATTTTTATAACTTTGTGTTCCAAATTCTCTTCCTCCCTCCATACCCCCCTTAAGAACTCAAGCAATTTAACATAAGCTATACATGTGCAGTTGTGCAAAACATATCAAACAACAAAAAAAAACCCTTTTGAAATAGGAACTAGCAACAACAAAACATATTTCCATCTTATTCAGATACTATCAGTTCTTTCTCTGTAGTTTGTAGATGAATT
The DNA here is from genome assembly GCF_019393635.1 of Dromiciops gliroides. Classification (NCBI taxonomy): domain Eukaryota; kingdom Metazoa; phylum Chordata; class Mammalia; order Microbiotheria; family Microbiotheriidae; genus Dromiciops; species Dromiciops gliroides. The sequence continues at coordinate 385,372,953 of NC_057863.1, forward strand.
GCATTTTTTTCATAAGCCCTTCAGAGTTGTCTTAGATCATGGCACCACTAAAAATAAGTCATTCACAGCAGATCATCCTAGAATATTGATGTTATTTTGTATACAGTAAATTTCACTTTGCTTCAGCTCATGTAAGTCTTTCCAGGTTTTTTCTGATAGCATCCTGCTCATCTTTTTTTTTTTTTAAATAATAGACCACATTTATATAGTACTTTAAAGGGAGATTTCCTTATAAAACACCCATGAGGTTGATTATTGCAACAACAATAATAGACAACATCTATATAGTAACTTATACCTGACAAAGAATTTTCTTCACAATAGCCCATCAAAGTACCATAATCATCCTCATCCTCATCCTCATCCTCATCCTCATCTTACATTGTTCTTGACTCTGCTTCAAATTTTTTCCCCAGTTACTATTGTTGTGTTTCTCTCCATCCTATTCACTCCCCATGATATTCATTCCATTTTCTGTCTTCTTTTACCCTATCCCTCTTCAAAAGTGTTTTGCTTTCCAATTGCCCCTCCCCCAATCTGCCCTCACTTCCTTCACCCCTGCCCCCTCATTCCCTTCCCCTCCTACTTCCTTAAAATTTTTAATAAACATTTTTATTTAAAGTTTTGAGTTTCAAATTCTATAACTCTCCCCTACTCCCACTGAGGCACTGTAACGATTGGAATGACTCCACCTGCTGGAGACTTACTGTAGAAGAGTTCCGCCCATGAAGGGAAGGTCTTTGAGGGCAAGACCAGGAGTTTTTTCTTTGGCGTCAGGAAGTGATGCGGGCTAGTGGGAGGAGGAAGGAAGAGACTGGCGCTCTTTCCTGAGGACGCTGGTGGAGAGGGGAGCTAGAAATGTGCTCTCCCTTTAATAGATAGGAATCTAGGCCTTTTCTTCTCTCTTTACCAAACTCTTATTCTCCTTAATAAATGCTTAAAAGTCTAAATCTTGCTAAAGCTTATAATTTATTGGCGACCACTCATTAGATATTTTAGACAGTTTAGCTAGAATTTTAGCCCTTAACAGCACTAAGCAATCAGATCGAGTTTGTACATGTACAATTATGTAAAATGTTACTATAGTAGGCCTTTTGTATAAGAAAACTCAAACAAAAGAAAAAATGAAAGAAACAAAGTGAAAAATATCATTCTCCAATCTGTGTTCAATCAATATCAGTTCTCTCTTTGGAGGTGGATAGTATGTTTCACCATTAGTTCTTTGGTATCGTCTTGGCTCCTTGTATTACTGTGAATAGTTGACATTCACAGTTCTTCATCAAACAATATTGCTGTCACTGTGCATTCTCCTGGTTCTGCTCACTTCACTATACGTGTTTATATAAGTCTTTCCAGGCCTTTCTGAAATCATCATGCTTGTCATTTCTTATAGCACAATAATATTCCATCACTATAATATACCACAGATTATTTAGCCATTTCACAACTGATGGGCATTCCTTTGATTTCCAGTTCTTAGCCACCACAAAAAAAGAGCTGCTATAAATAATTTTGTACAAATAAGTTTTTCTCTGTTTTGGGGGATGTCTTTGGAATATAATCCTAGTAGTGGTATTACTGAATCAAAGGGTATGTATGGTTTTATAGTCTTTTGTACATAATTCCAAATTGCTCTTCAGAATAGTCGGATCAGTTCACAACTCCAGAAGTGGATTAGTGTTCCATCTATCAGCCTTTTTAAGGATTTATTAGGTAGCAGGCAGTGTGCTAAGCAGTGAATATATAAAAAACAAAAGAGAACCAGCCCCTTCCTTCAAAGAACTTATATTTTAATGGAGGAGAAGAGAGACAAAGAGACAGAGACAGAAACAGAAAGATAGAAAGAGATTGCAACAGAACGATTGAGACAGAGACAGAGAAACTGAAAGAGAGAGAGGAAAAGGAAGGAGAGAGACAATAGTCAATGTATGAGAGAGAGATCTAAAACACACACACTGAATAAAGGGTGATTGATTGCCATAGGGAGGACATGAGCAGTCAGGGGAATCTCTAAAAGCTTCAGAGGAAAGTTGTCACTTAAATGGAGCTTTGAAAATTAGGCTAAAGCAGCAAGTCAAAAAATTAGCAAACAAAAGTCAAATTTGTCAGCAGAACAAGGTAGTCCAGGAATGAAGAAGAACAGAAGTTAGGCTGTAATGATGAGTATGAGATCTCGTGCTAGTGTACAGATCAAGAAAGGATCATATATGGGCAGGGAGGGTCATGTGAGTTATTCTCTAAATCTACTGGATGGGACAAATTAAGAGTCTCAGGAATCTGCACATGAAAGTCATAAAACAGGAAGTAGATTTGAAGTAGATAGGCCAAAATTCTTCTAAGAGTTCAGAAGGAACAGTGTGATAACATAAGAAAGGAGGTTGCTGCCAATGAGACTAGGGACAATATCTGAGGTTCCAGCATAAGTGACTGGTGTTATAGAACTTGAAAAATCAGAATTATGGCCATTTATCTTAAAAAAAGAAATTAATGGGGGCAGCTAGGTGATGCAGCAGATAGAGCACTGACCCTGGATTCAGAAGAACCTAAGTTCAAATTTGACCTCAGACACTTGACACTTACTAGCTGTGTGACTCTGGGCAAGTCACTTAACCCTCATTGCCCCACAAAAAAATTAAAAATTAAATTAAATTAAATTAAAGGTATTTCCAGCCTATTCTTTACCATGAAGTATAACAGACAAAAATGGGGGTATGTCCATTTTTTGCTACTTTCGTGGGTGTGAAAGAGAATCCAAATTCATTTTTATTTGCATTTCTCTAGTGAATCAGAGCATTTTTTCATATATTTATTGATAGACTATTATTTTCCTTGAGTATTACCTGTTTATATCCTTTGACCTCTTCTGAATTAGAGAATGGCTTATTCTTATAAATTTGAATCAATTCCTTATATATCTTGGAAATGAGACCTTTATCTTAGATAATTGCAGAAAATATTTCTCCCAGTTAACTATTTTGTTTTGAATTAGCTAAAGCAGTTGTGTGTGTGTGCGCACGCACGCGTGCGCAAAACCTTTTTAATTTCATGCAATCAAAATTGCCTAATTTATTTTCTGTTATCTTCTCTACTGTTTGGTCATGAATTGTTCCCCTACCCATAAACCCAAAAGGTTATTTCTTCCTTGCTCCTCTAATTTGTATATTATGTGATGTTTCCTATGTATAATGACATTCCTTTCCAGAATGGCTGTTCTAATTCACAACTCCACCAACAAAGAATCCAGGCAAGTGTCTGTACATCAAAATATAAATGGGAAATTTAAATAGTACAAAAGGATTCTGATCCTCTGCACCCCTTTTCTCTGGCTCAGGGAGTTTTTCCCATTTACACAAATAGGAACTTACCTCCAAACTTAGCTAGTCTGTTTTAGGACACTTAAAAGAGAAGAAAAGCTAGAATGGTGACAGAAAGAATTAGACTCTCTGGGCTTCAGTTTCCTCATCTTTAAAATGAGAGGACTGGATTAGATGACCTTTAAAGCCTCTTCTAACTCAATCTATGATCTTGAGACAAGAACCAATTGTGCTCAACTTGCCCTGTATGAATTCTCTATATTTGTCTAATGGCAGTCCCATGGCTCAGCTACTATACTAAGGAGGACCATAATGTTATTTCCTTCACATGCATCCCTCACATGTACCTCCCCCAAGAAGCTTTAGGAACTCCAGAAGAAAAGTCCAAATGTTAAAAATTATTGATATCAGGGCGGAGCCAAGATGGCGGAGAGGAAGCAGCAAGCTGCCTGAGCTCTCCTTCTGTTCCCTCAAAACGAACATTAAATCAAGCCTCTGGACGGATTCTGAAACTACAGAACCTGCAAAGAGACAGAGAGACACAGTCCTCCAACCAGAGATAATTTAGAAGACTTCAGGAAAAGGTCGGTCTGACTCGGGCAAAAGGGAGGCCCAGCGCAGGGCAGCAACCCAGCGCCGAGGGGGTCGGGGCAAATCAGCAGGAGCTGCGGGTCACAGCCGAACAACTGAGGCTCCCGGAACCTGGTTCAAAAATCTGGTGGCCAAGAAGGACAATGGAAAAACTTACCTGCACCGGCCGAGAGGGCCACGAACGGCGGGATCAGACGCCGGGGTCTGGCGCCTGGCTGGCCGAGCACAATCAGACAGGAAGTGCAGGACAGGGGATCTCCACACACCATAAAGGCCTCAGAGTAAAAGCCCGGTCACACAGCACCTATACACCTGCACAAGAAGCCCAAAACAGGGACCCTGGTGCCCCCAGAGCAGACCTCAACTTAAAGAATAAATAAATAAGCTGCAATAATGAGTAAGAAGCAAAAAAGAGCCCTCTCCATTGAGAGCTTCTGTATCAATAGGGAAGAAGGCAACACAAACTCAGATGAGGACAATAGCCTCAAATTGTCTACATCTGAAGCCTCACAAGGGAAGGTGAATTGGTCGCAAGAACAAAAAGCCTTCCTGGAAGAGCTCAAAAAGGATTTTAAAAATCAATTGCAAGAGGTAGAAGAAAAAATGGGGAGAGAAATGAAAGCAACACAAAAAAACTATGAAAAAAGAATCAGCAGCTTAGAAAAGGAAGCTGAAGAAAACAAAGCCTTAAAAAATTCACTTGGCCAAATGGAAAAAAAGCTGCATAATCTCACTGAAGAAAACAATACCTTAAAAAATTCACTTAGCCAAATGGAAAAAAAGGTGCATAATCTCACTGAAGAAAACAATGCCTTAAAAATTAAAGTGGGACAGTTGGAAGAAAAGGAATCCATGAGACACCAAGAATCGGTCAAGCAGAATAAAAAAAATGAAAAAATAGAAGAAAATGTGAAATACCTCATTGGAAAGACAACTGATCTGGAAAACAGATCGAGGAGAGACAATTTGAGAATCATTGGACTGCCTGAAAGCCATGACCAGAAAAAGAATCTAGATACCATATTCCAGGAAATTATTAAGGAGAACTGCCCTGATATCATAGAATCAGAGGATAAAATCATCATTGAAAGAATCCATCGATCACCTCCTGAAAGAGACCCCAAAAGGAAAACTCCAAGGAATATTGTAGCCAAATTCCAGAATTATCAGGTGAAGGAGAAAATACTCCAAGCAGCCAGAAAGAAGCAATTTAAATATCATGGAGCCACAGTCAGGATTGCTCAGGACCTGGCAGCTTCAACATTAAAGGACCGCAAGACTTGGAATATGATATTCCGGAAGGCAAAGGAGATTGGATTGCAGCCGAGAATCTATTACCCAGCAAAAATGTGCATTTTCTTTCAGGGGAAAAGATGGACATTTAATGACATTGGGGACTTTCAATCTTTCCTGGTGAAAAGACCAGAACTGAATAGAAAATTTGATCTCAACATACAAGACTCAAGAGAAGTTTAAAAAGGTAAACAGAGGGGGAAAAAAAAAGTTACCCTATTAGGTTAAACTGTTTATATCCCTACACAGGAAGATAATACTCATAACTCTTAAGAACTGTAAATGTATTTGGGCAGAGAGAAGGACTTTATATAGAGGGTATAAATATAAATTGTCTTTGATGTGATGATACAAAAGAATTAAGGAGATAAAAAGGGAGTCTATGGGGAGGAGAGGAAAGGGGAGGTGGAATGGGATGAATTATATCATATGAAGAGGTGGAAAAAAACCTATTATAATAGAGGGAAAGAAAGGAGGGGGGAACATGGTTTCAACCCTATTCTCATTAGATTTGACTCAAAGAGGGAATAACATATACGTTCATTGGGATAAAGAAACTTAACTCACTCTTTAGGGAAACAAAAGGGGAAGGGAAAGGGGGGGACTGAGAAGGGAGGACAAAAGCAAGGGAGAAAAGGGTAAAGAAAAGAGAGGGGGGTGATAAAAAGGGAGGGCAGATTGGGGGAGGCAGGGGTAAGAAGTAAAACGTCGGTGAGGAGGAATAGGGTGAAAGAAGGGGGGAAAAGTACAAAGGGGGTAAATAGAATGGAGGGGAATAGACAGTCAGTAATAATAACTGTGAATGTGAATGGGATGAACTCTGCTATAAAACGGAAGCGAATTGCAGAGTGGATTAAAAACCAGAACCCTACAATATGCTGTTTACAAGAAACACATTTGAAACAGAGAGATACACACAGAGTAAAGGTAAAAGGCTGGAGCAGAATATATTATGCCTCAGCTAAAGTAAAAAAGGCAGGGGTAGCAATCCTTATCTCAGACAAAGTGCAGGCAAAAATAGATCTCATTAAAAGAGATAAGGAAGGAAATTACATCTTACTTAAAGGTACTATAGATAATGAAGTAATATCAATATTGAATATGTATGCGCCAAGTGGTATAGCATCCAAGTTCTTAGAGGAGAAGTTAAATGAGTTACAAGAGGAATTAGATAGTAATACTATACTAGTGGGGGATCTGAATCTCCCCCTCTCAGAATTAGATAAATCTAGCCAAAAAATAAATAAGAAAGAAGTGAAAGAGGTGAATAGATTACTAGAAAAGTTAGACATGATAGATGTCTGGAGAAAATTGAATGGGGATAGAAAGGAATATACCTTTTTCTCAGCAGTACATGGCACATTTTCAAAAATTGACCATGTATTAGGGCACAAAAACATCATAGTCAAATGTAGAAAGGCAGAAATAGTAAATGCATCCTTCTCAGATCATGATGCAATAAAAATTACATGTAAGAAAGAGCCAGGGAAAAGTAGAATGAAAATCAATTGGAAACTAAATAATTTCATTCTAAAGAATGAATGGGCCAAACAAGAAATCATAGAAACAATCAATAACTTTATCCAAGAGAATGACAATAATGAGACAACATACCAAAATCTATGGGATGCAGCCAAAGCAGTGCTTAGGGGAAAATTTATAGCTCTAAATGCTTACATGAATAAAAAAGAGAAAGAGGAGATTAATGAATTGGGCATGCAACTTAAAAAGCTAGAAAAAGAACAAATTAGAAATCCCCAATTAGACACTAAATGAGAGATCCTGAAAATTAAAGGAGAAATCAATAAGATTGAAAGCAAAAAAACTATAGAACTAATCAATAAAACTAAGAGCTGGTTTTATGAAAAAACCAATAAAATAGATAAAATACTGGTTAATTTGATTAAAAAAAAGAAAGAAGAAAACCAAATTACCAGTATCAAAAATGAAAAGGGTGATGTTACCACCAATGAAGTGGAAATTAAAGCAATAATTAGGAAATATTTTGCCCAACTGTATGCCAATAAATTTGACAATCTAAATGAAATGGATGAATATTTACAAAAATACAAACTGCCCAGGTTAACTGAAGAGGAAATAAAATCCTTAAATAAACCGATATTAGAAAAAGAAATTGAACAAGCTATTAATGAACTCCCTAAGAAAAAATCCCCAGGGCCAGATGGGTTTACGGGTGAATTTTACCAAACATTTAAAGAACAATTAATTCCAATATTATACAAATTATTTGGAAAAATAGGTGAAGAAGGAGTTCTACCAAATTCGTTTTATGACACAAATATGGTGGTGATACCAAAACCAGGCAAAGCAAAAACAGAGAAAGAAAATTATAGACCAATCTCCCTAATGAATATTGATGCTAAAATCTTAAATAAGATATTAGCAAGGAGATTACAGCAAGTGATCACCAGGATAATACACTATGACCAGGTGGGATTTATACCAGGAATGCAGGGCTGGTTCAACATTAGGAAAACTATTAACATAATCAACCACATCAATAAGAAAACCAACCAAAATCATATGATTATCTCAATAGATGCAGAGAAAGCTTTTGACAAAGTACAGCACCCATTCCTAATAAAAACACTAGAGAGTTTAGGAATAGGGGGAGCTTTCCTTAGAATAATAAACAGTATCTACCTAAAGCCATCAGCAAGTATTATATGCAATGGAGATAAATTAGAGGCCTTCCCAATAAGATCAGGGGTGAAACAGGGATGTCCATTATCACCCCTATTATTTAATATTGTCCTAGAAATGTTAGCTTTAGCAATCAGAGAAGAGAAAGGAATTAAAGGAATTAGAATAGGCAAGGAGGAAACAAAACTATCACTCTTTGCAGATGATATGATGGTATACTTAAGGAATCCTCGAGAATCAAGTCAAAAATTACTTGAAACAATTAACAACTTTAGCAAAGTAGCAGGATATAAAATAAATCCACATAAATCATCAGCATTTCTATACATGACCAACAAAGTCCAGCAGCAAGAGATAGAAAGAGAAATTCCATTTAAAGTAACGGTAGGTAATATAAAATACTTGGGAGTCTACTTGCCAAGACAAACCCAGGAACTCTATGAACACAACTACCAAACACTCTTCACACAAATCAAATCAGATCTAAATAATTGGAAAGATATCAATTGCTCATGGATAGGCAGAGCTAATATAGTAAAAATGACAATACTGCCTAAATTAATTTACTTATTCAGTGCCATACCAATCAGGCTACCTAAAAATTATTTTATACAGCTAGAAAAAATAATAACAAAATTCATCTGGAAAAACAAAAAATCAAGAATATCCAGGGAAATAATGAAAAAAAATTCACAGGAAGGTGGGTTAGCGGTACCAAACCTGGAGCTTTACTATAAAGCGGCAGTCATCAAAACTATCTGGTACTGGCTAAAAAATAGAGTGGTAGATCAATGGAATAGGCTAGGCTCAGGAAATGCAGTAGTAAATGACACTAGTAATGTAGTGTTTGATAAACCCAAAGACTCCAGCTTCTGGGATAGGAACTCAGTATTTGACAAAAACTGCTGGGAAAACTGGAAGATAGTATGGCAGAAATTAGGCTTAGACCAACATCTTACACCTTATACTAAAATAAGGTCAAAATGGATACATGATTTAGACATAAGAGGTGATACCATAGGTAAATTAGGAGAGAAAGGAATAGTGTACCTATCAGATCTTTGGAAAGGAGAACAGTTTTTGACCAAACATGAGATAGAGTATATTATAAAATGCAAAGTGGATGATTTTGATTATATTAAATTAAAAAATTTTTGTACAAACAGAAGCAATGCATCCAAAATTAGAAGGGAGGCAGAAAGCTGGGAAACAATTTTTGAGGCCAGTGCTTCTGATAAAGGCCTCATCTCTAAAATATATAGGGAATTAAATCAAATTTATAAGAATCCAAGTCATTCCCCAATTGAGAAATGGTCAAAGGATATGAACAGGCAGTTTTCTGATGAAGAAACCAAAGCTATCTATTCCCATATGAAAAAATGCTCTAAATCTCTAATGATTAGAGAGATGCAAATTAAAACAACTCTGAGGTACCACCTGACACCTATCAGATTGGCTAAAATGACAAAAAAGGAAGATAATAAATGTTGGAGAGGCTGTGGGAAAATTGGAACACTAATGCATTGTTGGTGGAGCTGTGAGCTGATCCAACCATTCTGGAGAGCAATTTGGAATTATGCCCAAAGGGCAATAAAGCTGTGCATACCCTTTGACCCAGCAATCCCACTTTTAGGTCTTTTGCCCAAAGAAATCATGGAAGGGGGAAAGGGACCCACATGTACAAAAATATTTATAGCTGCTCTTTACGTGGTAGCAAGGAATTGGAAGTTGAGGGGGTGCCCATCAATTGGGGAATGGCTGGACAAGTTGTGGTATATGAATACAATGGAATACTATTGTGCTGTAAGAAATGATGAGCAGGAAGAGTTCAGAGAAACCTGGAGGGTCTTACGTGAGCTGATGATGAGTGAGATGAGCAGAACCAGAAGAACATTGTACACAGTATCATCAACATTGAGTGTTGACCTACTGTGATGGACTATATTCTTCTCACCAATGCAATGGTACAGAAGAGTTCCAGGGAACTCATGATAGAAGAGGATCTCCAAATCCAAGAAAAAAAAAGAAAGAAAGAACTGTGGAGTATAGATGCTGATTGAACCATATTATTTCTTTTGTTTTGGGTGCTGTTGTTTTTTTTTTTCTATTTTGAGGTTTTGCATCACTGCTCTGATTCTTTCTCTTGTAACAGGATTAATGCAGAAATAGGATTAATGTTATTATGTGTATATATATGTGTGTGTATATATATATCTATATGTATATGTATAGATATATATAGATATAACCTATATCAGATTACCTGCTGTCTAGGGGAGGGGGGAGGGAGGGGAGGGAGGGAGGGAGAAAAATCTGAAATTGTAAAGCATGTATAAACAAAAGTTGAGAACTATCTTTACATGTAACGGAAAAAATAAAATATCTCAAAAAAAAAAATTATTGATATCCCTGAAATGTCAATCTATCATTCTATTTTACACAATAAATGAAGCCAAGAACCAAGGGAACTCAGATCCAGATTTCCTTCAGTTGGATAAGATTCTGAAAGGGGAGAAGGACGGCAAAGACTTGACTTTTACCATTGTTGGGGAATGAAAGTAAATATCAGAGACCAGTCTTACAGACAGTATCATTTACATAAATGACAGACATCTATGAAGAAAAGTAAATGGTAAAGAGTCTTTGGAAGCAGCCCTAATGCAGAAACAGGACCATAGCAGTTCTCCTCCCCTGCTTACTCTGGGGAAGGAAATAAACAAAAGAAAACAAAAATAAAGAAAAAAAGAAAACCCTTTTCTCATAACCTCTCCCAACTGCCACCAATTCTGTCAATATTCCTGAGTAGTCAGTTACTGAAGACTAAAGAAAGAAATTTCTTACTAAATTCCTGAACATCAGAAACAGATAATGATTTGTCAATGGAAATAACTTTAAGGAGACATTACCATATGCTTTGTTGCTGTGCCTAAAAACCCCAGGGCCTTCAATCTGAGTTAAATCTGGAGACTCCCTCTATGTGTTATCTCCCTCATTAGATTTTGAATTTGAGCTCCTACACAGCAAGTGTTTGTCTGGTTTTTGCACATGATTTGTACCTAATAAGTGATTTGCACTTAGTAAGCATTTAAAAAAATCAGTTTTATTCATTCATTTCTAAAATAAGGTAAGATTTTTCATTGATAACATTATTTAAGGAAGCAAAATTTGTCTCTAATCCTCCAAGCTTTCTATGCTGGGCCTTTGCCACCCCATCTACCATTTTGAGTGTCTCCTCCCTTTTCCTGACTTAGAATTTCAAGGGCAAAGTCATATGCTCTCACAGTTGGAAGAAGTCAAGGAGGTTAATTAATCCAATTCCTATCTAAACATAATCCTTTCATACCATACATGAGAGGTATTTAGTAATCTCTTAGCTCCTGAAGCAACTAATTCTTCTTTTTGGTTCAGAAGTTGTTGTTTTCTTATATTGATCCAAATTCTGCTCCTCTGCAACTTTTCCTCATTGCTCCTGCTTCTGACCTTTGGAATCAAGCAGAAAAAGTCTACTTTCTCTTCTACATAGCCTCTCTTCAAATACTTGAAGACACAGTTATCATGTCTTCATGTCTATATAATCACTGGATTTAGATCTATACATTACCATAAGAGTATAGATTTAGGCACCAAGGCAAACAACAAGCAATTATTACCACTTAACTATATGTCAGACACTGTGCTAAGCACTGGGGGGACAAATATAAGGAAAAAGGAAAAGTACCTTTCTTTTCCTTCAAGAAGCTTATGTTCTAATAGAAGAAGACAATAAACAAAAGGAAGCTGAAATGTTGTGGGGCAGGGGGCAGTGAGGATGAAGCACAGGCATGGGGGAAATGGAGGTTGGACAGTCTGGGCCCCTTTCCAAAATGGAGATCCCAGGAGAAATGCCAGTAGGAGAGGCATACTGGGATAGCAGATGGATCATTCAGTGTGAGGAGACTCCAGGCAAGGAAGTTTCAATGTGAGACTACAGGGGAAGCCTGATGAAGTGCAGAAAGTCAGAAGCACAGCTAGAAGGGACCTCAGAGTGTGTCTAATAAAGTCCCTCTTTTTACAAATAAGGAAATTAAGGTCCAGTGAAATTAGTTATTTGTCCAAGTTACCACAAGTAGTAGGATATCTAGAATCCAGAGCCAGGTCCGCTAACTCCAAATTTGTTGCCTATTCCTCCATATCATATCACCTTAACTTTCCCATCAGTAAAATGGATCATAGTTTTGTAGCCATAAAAAACCCATAAGGTCACTTAGTCTAACTATCTCATTTTATAGATAAGGCAACTAGACATAAGGGAAGTTAAATGACTTTTCCAAGGTCATATGTATTAAGTGACAGATTCAGGGTTCAAACTCAGGTCCTGCAATTCTAGTCTTCTTTTCATTTCCTCCTTAGTGAGAATAATCTTGACTAAAATTGTGAAGATAAAATAAAATGAATTGATAAAGTTTTCTTATAAAAGGACCTCAGAAAATGTAATAGGTATCACATTAAAATCATTTTAACAGTTGACTCAGTGCACACCTGGACCTAACATCTATCCTAGCCCTGTTTTCTTAAAAGTAGATCCATAAAGAGGGTGGAAGAAGTGACAGAGGAAAAAGCATCCTTCCTGATTTAATAGAAAGCACTATAGGAGTGGATGATAAGGGTGGACATAATACTGGATATTTGCTGCTCCAAATGTGAGCAAAAAGTAGATTTACCTTATTTTTCTCAGACCCAACTTTTCTCAAAAGAGCTTCTGAAAGTATTCAGTAAGATAGCATTCACAAAAATCACAGGTCCAGGAACTGAGAGCATTAAAAATAACCTATGGAAACTTGCTGAGCAAGCTTTGATCGTTAACCAGTCAATTGCTTGTGCTGTCCAAGCTGCCAAGGTGGGCATCCTTTCGTCCTCCTGTTTCTGAGAACAAATTGTGACAGACTCTACCAGCAAAGCACGATGTGAAACTTTCTTAACAGGCTTTCATGCTGTAGGCAAAAAGAGCAGAAATGACACCACTAATGCAGGGACTTTGCTTTGTTGATTCCCACTTATCACAGCTAAAACTGCATTTAATTACCCCAGAATTAGAACTTCAGCTTTCCTGCTGGAGAGGTGGTTGGTCTCATTTCCAAACTGAATTGTACTATTTGCATTGAAGTATGTATCTGATCTTTTAATGTGTTTCTATGGAGATACATGGTCTGATGATAAGGTAATAAGATTTTTTTTCTTAACAAACTCAGGGAAATTTATACATCTATGTAGGTTCAGTCCCCTTCAAAAGAGTCAACCTGAGCATCTTTCCATGTATTATATTGATCTTGTATATACATATATCTGAGATTCCTCTTTGAGATCAACATTAACACAAACAATTGAGAGAGAGACAGAGAGAGAGACAGAGAGAAACAATACTTTATAGTTGATCACCCCCCTCATTTTCCAGGCTTGGATCTAAATGTCTCTTAGCCATTTCCATTTTTTAAAATCTGCCCTTAAATAACCAATGCTCAAGAGAATTTCTATGGATTTTAGAAGCCATTCCCAAAGAAGAGTTTCACAAGTAGCTCATGCAATGACAGCTAAGTTGGAATAAATACATAGCCTCCATGAGAAATAATTCAGAAAATAATAGCATTCATTTAGATAAATAATTTCTGGTATGATTGTGGGGAAGAAAAATTTCTCATCACCCTGTGGCAATCCCTTCCTCTATATCCTTCTATATATTGTGCTGTCTGGTGATTAATTGTCAATTTCCAGCTCCAAGACAGACATGAAAATAAGCATACATGCCCAGATTCCTCTGCCTGAGTTTTCATTAGGCCCACAGCCTAATGTCCTTAGGCCTTGCATATATTTATTTCTATGACTGTACTATACCACTCTATACTAAAATGTTGCCCTGGGCAAAATTTTCATGGTGTTTCTCAGAGATGGTTGTGGAAAATGATGCCCAGGCAGGAACTGTAACATGGTATTATTATCAGGGTATTAAGTACCAATTAAGGTTTTTTGACTGTGTACCAAGAATGGAGCTTAAAAGTCAGGGTTTTGGAGATAAAAGAAGATAATACCAGATGTCTAACCTGGGAATTCCTCCTGAGAGAAAAGATACCAAAGAAAGAAGTATAAACAGCAAAATTCTCAGAAATAACTCAGGAAGCCAAGGGACTAGGAAGGAAGGAACAGGAGCTGATCTGCAGCTTGAGAAGGGAAATCCTGGGTGAAGGGATACAAGAGTAGAATTGCAAAAAGTAAAAAACTTTTCACAAGGAAAAAAAAGATCATAACACTGCACATAAATAAGAAACAACTAGTTTCTGTGATGAAATAGTCTAATTCAGCCAAATATAAGCTGGTTGACAACCCTATACCAGAAATAGGGAAGGCAGAGAAAAGGGTAGATTTGACCTACTCAATAAATTCAGAGTAGGGGTAAAATAAACTCAAGAAATATTGAGTAAGTCAATAATACTCAATAAATATTCACTCAGTAGTGGCCCCCTATTTCCTCTAGCATTAAACATAAAGTCCCCTGACTTTTAAAGCCCTCAATAATCTATTTTTCCTCCCTTTTCAGTCTTCTCACAATTTACTCTCCTGCATGTATTATATAATCCAATGACACTGGACTTCTTATTATTCCTTAAACATGGTGATCCATCTCCTAATTAAGCGCACTTTTATTGGCTTCCTTCCATACCTGGAATTTTCTCCCTGCTCATTTCCATCTCCTGAATTCCCTGACTTCCTTTGAGTATCAAGTAAAATTTCAATTTATATTAGAAGAAAATTTTGGAGAGCTGAGCCAAGATATGAGTGAAAAGGTGGGGACTTGCCTGAGCTTTCCCAAAGTCCCTTCCAAATAAGTTTAAATAATGCCTCAAAATGAATTATAAAGCAACAGAACACACAAAAGGATGAGGAAACTATTTTCCAGACCAAGTCATCTTAGAAAGTTGACAGGAAAGTCTATCACACCAAGATGAGAATGGCAAGCAGGCTGCACCAGCATAGACCATGAACCAACAAACCAGCAGCCACCCTTGGGAATGACTAAATCAAAAGCAGCACCAGTTGGTTCTGGAACTCTCAGCAAACAGACAGTAAGGGGGTAAGACACATGGTCAAAAGGAGATTGCAGGGGTTTCTTTGTTAGCACTGGGTACAGGATTCTTGTATCACCTATATTTGGATCTAGGTCACAATCTTGAGTTACAGTCCCAGAGCAAGGAGGGCCACTAGTATACTAGAGAATGTGGCCCCAGACAAGCCAGGACACTGGTGACATTTGCAGAGTTGAAAATGGTAATCATGGTCACAGAGCACAGGCCAGGAGAGCAGTAAACACATCTTTCCTTAGATCATACTACCTTGGAAGAACTGAAAGTTTGTAGAACTGCAGAACTAGCTGCACAAAATAATCTGAAGTTTGGGACAGTGTCCCCTCCACCCCAGGAGCAGAGTCCAACTTTAATATAAATTTAAAAGTTAAGAAATAGGCAGGGAAATGGGGGGAAACAACAAAAAAGATCCTAATCATAGAAAGTTCCTATGGTGGTAGGGAAGATCAAAACACAAATTCAGAAGACAACAAAATCAAAACTGCTACATCTAGCCTCATAAAAAAATAGGAATTGATCTCAGGCCCCCAAAAGAATTCCTGGAAGAACCCAAAAAAGGATTTTAAAAATCAAGTAAGAGAGGTAGAAGAAAAATTGGGGGGAAAATGACAGCAATGTAAGAAAGTCATGACTAAAAAGTCAACAGCTTGGTAAAGGAGCCACAAAATATACTTAAGAAAATAAAACCCTAAAAATCAGAACAGGCCAAATGGTAAAAAGAGGCATAAAAAATCAAATCAAGAAAAGAACACCTTGCAAAGTAGAATTGGCCAAATAGAAAAACATATATGCAAAAATTCACCAAAGAGAACTCTTTAAAAAGCAGAACTGGCCACATGGAAAAAGATGTACAAGATTTCACTAAAGAAAAGAACTCCATAAAAAGTATAATTAACTAAATGGAAAAGCAAGTACAAAAGTTCACTGAAGAAAAGAACTCCTTAAAATTTGGAATTTGGCAAGTGGAAATTAATAACTGCATGAGACATCAAGGAGCAGTAAAACAAAAATTTAAAGCATGAAAACTAGAAGAAAATGTGAAGAATCACATGAGAAATACAACTGATGTAGAAAATAGATCAAAGGAAAGATAATTTAAGAATTATCAGACTATATAAAAGCCATCATCAAACACAAAGAACTTAGATGTCATTTTTCAAGAAACTATCAAGAAAAACTGCCCTATGGGGCAGCCAGGTGGCACAGTGGATAAAGCATTGGCACTGGATTCAGGAGGACTTCAGTTCAAATCTGGCCTCAGACCCTTGACCCTTACTAGATGTGTGACCCTGGGCAAATCACTTAACCCTCATTGCCCCACCAAAAAATAAAAAGAAAGAAAGAAAAGAAAAACTGCCCTATTATTCTAGACCCAGAGGGTAAAATAGAAATTAAAAGAATCCACTAACTTCTGAAATAGATCCCAAAAGGAAAACTCCCAGGAATATTATAGCTAAATTCAGAACTCTCAGGTCAAAGAGAAAATACTGCAAGCAACCAGAAAGAAACAATTCAAATAACATGGAATCACAGTGAGGAAAACACAAGATTTAGCGACTTCTACGTTAAAGGATCAGAGGACTTGAGCCATGACATTCTGGAGGACAAAGGAGCTAGGATTACAACCAAAAATCACCTACCCAGCAAAACTGAGTATGATCCTTCATGGAGAAAAATAAATATTCATTGAAATAGAGGACTTTCAAGCATTCCTGATGAAAAGATCAGAGCTAAATAGAAAATTTGACTTTCACATACAAGACTCAAAAGAAGCATAAAAAAGTAAACAGGAAAGAGAAATCATAAGGGATTCAATAAGGTTAAACTGTTTACATATCTACATAGGAAGATGATATTTGTAACTCCTCAGAACTTTATTATTATTAGGGCAGTTAGAACTAGTATACATAGATAGGGGCCACAAATACTATCTGAATATGACAGGATGATTTTTTTTAAAGATATAATTAAGGGGTGAGAAAGAAGAATGCACTGGGAGAAGGGAAAAGGGAGATGTAGAATGGGATAGAGGACAGTGGAAGGAGGATGGTAGAGATATGGTAGAGACACGTGAACCTTACTCTTATCATAATTGACCCGAAGTAATCCTCAGTTGGGTATTAAAATTGCTTATCCTACAGGAAAGTTGGAAAGGAAAGGGATAAGACATGGGGCTGATAGAAGGAAGGGCAGATTGGAGTAGGCAGTAGTCAGGAGCAAAACACTTTTTTTAAAAAATAAAAGAATTTTATTATTTTCCAGTTACATGTAGAAATAGTTTTCAACATTTGTTTATATAAGATTTCCAATTTCAAATTTTTCTCCCTCCCTACCCTCTCCTAGACAGCAGGTAATCTGATGTAGGTTATATATACATAATAACATTAAACATATTTCTGCATTAGTCATGTTATAAGAGAAGAATCAGAGCAAAAAGGAAAAAGCTCAAAACAGAAAACCAACAGCACCAAAAACAAAAGAAATAGTATCGTCCAATCAACATCCATATTCCACAGTTCCTTTTTATTCTGGATTTAGAGAGCCTTTTCCATCATGAGTCCTTTGGAACTTTCTTGTACCCTTAGATTGCTTAGAAGAATCTAGTCTATCACAGTTGATCAACACATAATGTTGATGATACTGTGTATACTTCTGTATACACAGAATACTGTGTATTCTTCTGGTTCTGCTCATCTCATCAGTTCATGCAAGTCCTTTTAGGTTTCTTTGAACTCCTCCTGCTCATCGTTTCTTACAGCACAATAAAATTCTATTACATTCATATACCACAACTTGTTCAGCCATTCCCCAATTGATGGACATCCCCTCAATTTCCAATTCCTTGCCACCACAAAAAGAGCAGCTATAAATATTTTTGTACATTTGGGTCCTTTTCTCTTTTTTATGATCTCTTTGGGGAAAAGACCCAAAAGTGGTATTGCTGGGTCAAAGGGTATGCACAGCTTTATAGCCCTTTGGGCATAATTCCAAATTGCTCTCCAGAATGGTTGGATCAGTTCACAGCTCCACCAACAATGCATTAGTGTTCCAATTTTTCCACAGCTTCTCCAACATTTATTATTTTCCTTTTTGTCATATTAGCCAATCTGATAGGTGTCAGGTGGTACCTCAGAGTTGTTTTAATTTGCATCTCTCTAATCAATAGTGATTTAGAGCATTTTTTCACATGGCAATAGATAGCCTGAAGCAAAACACTTTTGAGGATGGAGAAGGTGAAAGGAAAAAGAGCAGGATAAACAAGGGAGGAAAATCAGATGGAGGAAAATAAATTTAGTAATCATAACTGTGAAAATATTCATTTTTTATGTTTTCTTTTACAACATGACTAAAATGAAAATATGCTTTCCATAACTGCCCATGTATAACTTATAACAAATTGCTTGGTTTCTCAATGAGGGGAGGGAGATAATTTATTACTCAAAATTAAAAAAAATAATGTTAAAAATTATTTTTGTGTGTAACTGGGGGGAAAATAAAATATTAAATAAAAATCTTTCCTGGTCCCCTTTAATGCCACTACTGCCGTTCTCCCATTGATTATTTCTCATTTACCCAGGATATAGTTTGTTTATACATAATTATTTGCATATTTTCTCCCTAATTAGAATGTGAGCTCCTTAAGGACAGAGAAGTCTCTTGCCTTTCTTTATATCTTTACCATTTAGCACAATATCTGGGACATAGGGCATAGGAAATGTTTCATAAATACATGTTCACTGTTCACTGGAAAGAGGTATGGTCAAAGAAGAAACCAGTAGCAGTTGAGGAAAGCAATTGGAGACAGGGGCCTTGCACAGAATCAGATCATGGGAAATTTTCGTCAACCCAGGTTACTCAGAGAAGCAAAACATACAACTGAGACAAGACCAGTGTCATTGGGACTAAGACAACTGAAATCATGAGCCATTTTCAGGTTTTCTTTGGTCTAATTTTTTTCATTGCTTTTGTAATTAAATTGCCTCTGGTTTATTATGACCAGGGTAATGCTAAGGGTGGAGCTCAACTCTCTGAGGCAAAGACTTTTTTCCAGATTCTGAGCCAGAGACAAAAAAATATCTCTAAGAGATGAGAGATCTTATTCTGTTCTGATTTCTTTATGGGCACCATTTTCCAACATCCATGTCTGGGAAACTATGACAATTGAGTCTATTACAACATTAAACACCAAGTAGAAACTTTACTAGAATAATTTCTCATTTGGTATATGTTGTAGCCATTTGAACATGAACTAAATTGCACATTTTTGAAAGGTACAAGAATACAATAATAATATTCAATAAGTAAAATTCTTAATGCACATCAAGGCATGGTAGATATTTAAGGTGTGAAGTTTAAATCCATGGGTCATATTGAAGCAGAATATAAAAAACTTATAAAAATCCCCATCTTGGGGGAAGCTAGGTGGCTCAGTGGATAAAGCACTGGTCCTGGATTCAGGAGGACCTGAGTTCAAATCTGGCCTCAGACACTTGACACTTACTAGCTGTGTGACCCTGGGCAAGTCACTTAACCCTTATTGCCCCAGAAAAAAATTCTTCATCTATTCATTCTGAACATAAAGAGGCAAAGGAGGAGGCTTTGACTGAATATGTTAAGAAACTTATTGACATCTTGAAATCAAAAGTGAATGAGATGAACAGATTCAAAGCAATTAAAAACTATGAAATAAGTATTAATATACATTATCAGAACTGCAAAATGAACCATAACAGTTTTGGAAGGTCTCCCTCCACACACACAAAAAAATATAAAATATGATAAAACTCAAGGCCCATCACCCTGAGATAACTATAGAGAGATTCCCACTTTCTCATAAAAAATGAAAACAATTAATAGATAATCTTGGGGCACCTAACAAACTGGGGGGTGGGGAGGAGAGACCAAAAATGCTTTTGGAACAAACCTATTTCACAAAGTAAAAATAAGGTTCAACATATTTTACCACCACATGGCAACTATAAAATGCATAAAAGACAAGAATGGAAACAAAAGAGTCTCTGTATGGGGCATCTGAATTAACTCAGTAAACAATATGCCAACAAAGATGAGAAAAAAGGCAGTTATGTGGATTTATTTTAGAAACAAAGAGATTTGTAAGGGCAATTTAAGGCCAGTTCATTCACACGAGAAATTTCAAAAGTATTATTATCAAGCCCTCTTACGTTAGGATCAATATAGATTATGGGGAAAAATTTAAACCATGCAACATATTACTTGGAGCTGTAAAAATCTGGAACCCAACAAATACCTAACAAGACATAACCCAATGTCAAGAATTGTGCATAAAAAATCTTGCTATCAATTATGGACTACCAAATGACAAATCCCTATGCTGAAAACATAGACCTCAATATATTCTGTAGAATTCAATCCATGGACTGTATTGTACCTGAACCATTATGACAGACCAAATTGTTGTGGAACATAAATGATCCATAAAGATTTCTGAGCAATGTTTTCACTATATTGCTGTCTAAATAAATTATAGGAATCAAAGAACTTTTAAAATATGGTGATCAAAATTATATAAGAATAGGATGCTAATTTTTCTTCCTACTTCTGGAGTGGTACTGAAGATGAGTTCACAAACAATTATTATTGCATAGGTAGATAAATCAACCACTTTTTATAATTGGACTAAAAATCTATATTTGAAAATCTACATTTAACACATCTACCAGAAGTGTTACTTACTAATGAAATGGGTGGAAAAATAATGCCAGTGCCTTTAATGAATTTAAAGATAAGTTGACCCTGGGCAAGTCACTTAACCCCCGTTGCCTGGAAAAAAAAAAAAGATAAGTTGAGAATACTTAGAATGGAATTTTTAAAAGCTCTTTTTGATTTTGTTGTCATGAATCCAATTAATAGGCTAACTATAAAAAATAGAGTAATTTTTAAAAATCTGATATCAACTATAACCACCCTGAAT